>NC_060907.1:10958491-11258491 GCF_014805685.1 Silurus meridionalis
CATGGTGTTTGGAAAGCAAAATAGATTTTACACAAAGATTGCCTTTGAATGCTGGGAATAACCCAAGACTTGTTCTCAGTTTTGTACTTCACTGAGCACACACACACACACACACACACACACACACACACACACACACACACACACACACACAATTGTGTCCTTCCTTGTTAAAAGTGTGTTAGTCACAAGATCAGAAGCCTGCAGAACTTTGACTTTGAAATCACCAACATTAAACACAAAACAACAACAATATCTGGAGCGCCGTGAGTGCATGGAAATTTGCAATGGACTGAGGCATTGAGGTTTTTGTGTATGAAATGCCATCTGCTGGCTGAAGCATGAACTGCACTCTAACTTTAAACAATGAACTTATCTTCCTCCATGCTCAAATGTCTGTTTGTCAGATGTTTGTGTGCCAGTAGAGAATCTCCAGCTAGATAAACAGCACTGAACAGAATTATGTGCATGAGAGGATCTTGAGGTCATTATTTATGTCAACATTTGTGTTATAAGCTGTTTTTATATAGTCTTACACTGAAATACATAGATTTTATTATAAATGTGTTTTGCTAAAAAAAAAAAAAAAAAAAGGAATTTACAGTATCATCCGCATTCTTTTACATTGACTTAAAGTGTACAAACTTGAATAGCAAAAAAGTATAGTGAAATAAAATAAAAAACACAAAAGAAAACAGACATAGGAGAACATTAAAAATGGATAAAACAGTTGAAAATCAAAGGCTAATGATTAAGTCAAGTCAAATGGCTTTCATTGTCATTTCAATCATGTGCAGTACAGTGCATATGGTTCTCCAGTACCAAGGTGCTACATAAAAACATAAATACACACAAGACACAACACCAAAACACTTCACAGAACTATGCAGTACACAAGACATTACATATTGTGCATGTGTACAAAGCTGTACAAGTCAATAATACGATAACAATAGAGCACATACTAGTAAAAAAAAAAAACTACATTTGAGAGTGCATAAAAATTGTCTGTATAATAATAAAAACTGTACATGTGAATGTTTGGTGATGATCAATTTTGCAAGGAAGTTGTTGAAAATGATACAAAAACTATAGAGGACAAATCTAGGATGAAACTATACATTTGGGGTAGATTAAATACATTTTATTATAATTTTTTCCAATTAAAAATGAATGAATGAATTTGTTTATTCTCCCACTGAATAGGTGAGGAACCAAAAAACCCTCTAAACACATTTACCTGTTTCATAAACCTCTATGGTTTTGGTTTAGAGACAGTGGCACTGAGTAAAAGACATGAGGTGGAGCTGGAGGTAGCATAGTTGAAGATGTTGAGGTTTTTGTTAGGAGTGACCAGGATGGACAGAGTTTATTAGAGAGACAGCGCATGGGACATGGGGTATATCGGTAGGAGAATGCTGAGGATGGAGCCACCAGGAAGGAGGAAAAGAGGAAGGCCAAGGAGGAGGTTTATGGATGTGGTGAAGGAAGACATGCAGGTAGTTGGTGTGACAGAGGCAGATGTAGAGGACAGGGGGGTATGGAGACGGATGATCCGCTGTGGCGACCCCTAATGGAAGAAGCCGAAAGAAGAAGAAGAAGATAAACCTCTATGGTTTATTTTAATAGCAAGTGCAGATATTGTTTGAGCCAGAAGATCATTTAACAGTTTGAACATTTATCTCATTTGCTTTTTTTGTTAGATTCATATTGTGAACCAACTACACAAGTCCAACATCTTTCATGTTATTTTAGCTTCAATTGTCTGTGCTGTACCATATTTGTACCAGTAGAGGTCACGGTTAGCTTTTTAGCTGAACCTAAATGTGATCAGGTGGCAGAAATCACATGATCCATCACATTTGCAATTCTGTAATGTTCAGTTTCACTGTAAAGGACTAAACTACTGGCTGATGTGAAATCTTTTGAAAGCAGCAGTCTGGGAGACCAGAAATAAAGCAGACAGCATCTTCTTTCTTTGTTTTCTCCTCTAAATATCCTAAAAGGATTTTCTCACACACTAATGTAGTGTCTGTCTGGTCTGCTTTCTTCATTGAGTATTCAGGATACAATGTTTGGCCTGTTTTTTTTTTTTTTTCTGAGTGCCACATATCCAGTGCTCACAGACAGATCTGTGGCATTTCCTGGAAGCTTTGCAGGCTTTCTCAGACCTTCTTTATGATTCACAAAGCTGTTAAATGACACAACGTAATTCTGGACCATTACATTTTCAGTGCTGTAATTAGGGGACTCGTTTCAAGCAATATTCTAACGTTGGTGTTTTTTTTAAGTTAGTTTTAATCACAAACATCTGTAGTGCATATGGGATTTCCACAGACAATTATTCCAATTTACTTTAAACTCACACACACACACACACACACACACACACACACACACACACACACACACATATATATATATATATATATATATATATATATATATATATATATATATATATATATATATATATATATATGTCTAAGGGCAGATGTTGATTTATAATTGTTGCACCCATAAAACTTCAATTTAAATGTGAACACAGAAAAAGTCTTAAAAGGAAACAGGCGAGATTCACAGAAACTTCAGCAAAACAGTAACAAAAGCAATTAGTTGCACTATTTTTATAATAATAATAATAATAATAATAATAATAATAATAATAATAAAAAAATTCGAATTCATCCCAAAAGTGTGTTGAGGTCAGAGCTCTATAGGAGGCCACTCAAGATCCCCCACTTGTTTTACTCATGTGAAGCACATCGTAATGGAGCTGGCTTTGTGCACAGGGCATTGTCATACTGGAACAGGTTTTGCGTCTCCTAGTTCTAGTGAATGGAAAATATAAAACTACTGCATTCAAAGACAATACAATTGTGGGCCTTTAACTTTTTGGTAACAAACCATAGTTCCACTATGGTTTGGGAAGAACCATATACATGACTGGAAAAGTCAGGTATACCAGTTCTTTTGTCTAGATAGTGTATGTGAGAATACGTGTTTATTGAATTCACACATACACTAAAGAGATGTAGAGGATAGATTTTAGAGATTAAATGCTAAACAGTTCTTGTAATCAAATTTGTCACATGCATAACCATATACAGTGTTATTATTTGCTCGGAAGTGTTGTGTTTAAGACTTTCTGTTGCCCTCTTGAAAGACCCATGAAAAATGTAAAAAAAAAAAAAAAAAAGGCAGCAGACACATGACTAAGATTAATAAAGACTGTATGTAATAATGAGTATTTTCATCAATCAGCCTCATTGAATTCTTCTGCTCTGCTACATATGCCTCTCTCTCTCTCTCTCTCTCTCTCTCTCTCTCTCTCTCTCTATCAGCATGTTGTATATATCCTCAGATTACTTTCCTACATGCTTCTATGTGTGTGTGTAAATCAACACTGATTGTTTCAGATGATTAATTGGAATCGTAATGGAGGAGTACAATTTCAGCATGGAGGTCAGTTTCACCTGACCCCGTTAGCTTAAAAGCTTTTGGCTTGTAAAAAAATCAAAACTAGGGGGTTGGGAGACTAGTTGGATCGGATTTACCCTATTAGAGGGGTACTTAAAGCTGAGGGTGGGGTTAAGGGGTGGTTGTGTTGGAAGGTGTACGCACTCATGCCAAGATTAATGGTTATTTTTAGAAAGATATACATTAATCTCTGCGAGGTAGCATTGAAGAAAGTCGGCATTATTGCATATGGAAATCATTACAAATAGACCAAGGCACCAGGCTGTAGCTCCACATGTTAATGCCTGCTTTATCAGAGGAATGGGTGAAGGTTAGTCATTTGAATGATCATTAAATCTTCTGTTCTGTTGTAAATTGGTGTTCACTAATTCACAAACATGCGTAATGATAAAGTCATGAAATTGGAATGAAAAAAATCATGAAATAGGCTGAAAGAATCAGATCTTGTGATTCCATCATTTGTGGGTACTCTTAAAATATTATTAGGAATTATTATTTAGGAAGATATGTATTTAAGCAAAACGTTATACTATCTCAGGCAACATCCAATCAGTTTCTCAAGTTTTTTGTAACAGGATTGAGTTTTCTATTCTCATAGAATTACAAATAGGATTAATTACCATCTATTTTAATGGTAAAATCTTATTACATTCTAACAAATGATTTGAAATGTATTTGTATATTGTATGTTTTGTTTTATAATAGCATAGTATTTGAATAAAGAAACAGTAATGAGAGTGCTTTCTTTTCTTCTTCCCATGATCCTCTGAAAATTAACTTCTGTTAATTCTGTTAAACATCCAATATTTTATAGGGGGTGAATATGTTCAGGTCACAGCCTTGAACAAATGTACATATTTCACGACCTATCCTAACCTGGATACTAATAGACAATAATTCATTCATTAATGTAAAAATAATTGTATTAGTATTTTTTGGATTATGCCTACGTATACAGTCTAGATATAGTGGGCTATAGGGGGCAAAAGGCTTGTTTTTAAATGTTTGAAAAATGCACATGGATTGTTATGAAGGATTGTTATGAAGGAGCGTTGAAGGATAATTTCCCTGTTCTTAAAATGACTATAACTTTTATAACTTTTTAGTTTTTATGAATGTAACAGCAATGAGGTCCAAATAACACCCTAGACTATGTACTACTATGTAGACTATGTACCTTGGTACATAGATACTTTTAGTCCCAATATCTGCAGGCCAAGAAAGTAAAATACATTTATTTTTTTTATTGTTGTGCCATATTGTGCTCAGTTTGACTACGGTTACAGAAACGTGACACAGATACAGAAACTCCATTCCTCTGACAAATGTAAACACATAAACAAACTTGTTAGCATGTAACTAGCTAGCTAGTTAGCTATCTTCTCTAATGTTAGTTTTAAAAACCTGTGCTTTCTTTGAGTTATGATGTCCATCATCATAAAACACACTTATATAAGGGTTTTTACTAGCAGTTAGCTAGTTAGCTGGCTAAATGATGAAAGATGACAAGGGGATATGAGAGCATTTTTTTAGACTGAACATATAAGTTATATAAAAGCTCCTAATGTTTTCAGTACTTTAATCTGCACTATACACTAAACAATTGATCATGTAAAGTTATAAAATGGTCTTCTGAGGTATTTTGAGTTGGTGTGGAAGATATTAGCTCCGATAACAGATTTACTGGTACTGTTTTTTGATGTTTTAGTTTTTAGGGATTTTATAATGGTGCTTAGCTTCAAGAGTGAAAAGCCAAACAATCAACAAGTATGTAGACAAAATTGCAAAGGCTTTTCAGACCATTTGCTTAGCAAAATAATGCAAGTGTGTGATTAAAGTAGGCTTCTTACTTTCTCTGGCTATATTAGATTCAATTTTTTGCACTGCCATGTGATACTATCTGTTTTCCTTAGTCCTGTCCACTATTTCTCTGTTATGATAGCATGAGTGGCTGGCCTACCTGCAGGTCAGATTTGGGAAAGCACAGCTTTCTTGCGAAACGGCTGTTGCTGGCCAAGATTCAGTAGAACATCAATAACAGGAAAGTTCTACTCAGAGCCAAGACCATGTTTTGGCTGTGTTTGGAAAGATTATGTAATTTCTTGGTATCTCCAAAAAGTGATGATCTGGGTTTTTTGTCCTTTGTTTACTTGTGTGTCCGTTTTATGAGGCAAGTGAGTCTTGGCGAGTCAGGCCTTTCAATGAAAAAACACATGCCTTACATTTTTACCAGTCTGTCTATCATTAATTATTTGATATTATTCTTCCATCTTCCCTGTTTTCTCACAATGTTTTTTCTATTTATTGTCTTTGTTCCTTTCATTATTACTCTCCTAGTTGTCTCTTGCTTAATCAGTCTTGTGGGATTTGAGTAGTGGGAGACAGGGGTCAGTGAACAGCATGGCCAGTGTGTCCATCTCACTCCTGTTTGCACCCTATCTCTCTCTCTCTCTCTCTCTCTCTCTCTCTCTCTCACACACACACACTCTTACTCTGTCTGCTCTCCTTCTACCATTAACTGTCACCCCATTCCTGCCTCCTGTTTTCCCTTTTTCTTCTAATGCCATTTCTTTCTCTCTCCCATGCTTTAATGTCTTACAGATGCTCTCTTCTCTTTCTCTTTCTCTGGCACTGTTTTTAGTCCTCATCCATTCATACACTTCATCCCTAAAAGGTGAATGCCTCCTAGGGCCTTATACTGAGCCACATAAGTGTTAAATGGTTTTGTTTACTTTTTGTTTACAGCTTTGCAAGGGCCCCAGGATTCTTGTAAACACTCCTTAATAGCCGCTGATGGAGTCACCTTTATAATATGCACTAAAACCAGCAGTGTTCAAAAATCCACAAGAGTTACTCAAGCTGTGAGGAAATAGAGAGAAACAGAAAGGCTGAAAATATGTGTACATGCTTATGTTTTTAAGCTCTTGGGAAGCATTCAGATTCGGGATCTTATTGATTGTTGTTCTAACGCAGTGAAGCATTGTGTTCCCACTATCGCAAAAGCCCAGAAGACGAAAAATGTTGCAACACACTTCGAACAGTCTGGTTTGAAACATTTGACTTTCACAAGTACATTACCCTGAGACAAATATTAAACACATTAAAAAAAAAAAAGAAAAGAATATTTGTGATGTGATTAGCTATTTTAGTGTTCATTTGTTGATTGGTGCTGTAATTTTTGCTGGAAAATATTCTTCCGTGGTAATGTCCCTAAAAACATTCCAAAAATAATGTCACTTCA
Organism: Silurus meridionalis; assembly: GCF_014805685.1. Taxonomy (NCBI): domain Eukaryota; kingdom Metazoa; phylum Chordata; class Actinopteri; order Siluriformes; family Siluridae; genus Silurus; species Silurus meridionalis. Next base: position 10,965,213 of record NC_060907.1, read on the forward strand.
GGGACATTGATAGGACAGGTGCAGTATTGCATAATAGGAGAAATAATATCTATCTCAAAACAAAGCTGCATTTCTTGTCCACCATTTTTGATTGACATTCAATGTCATATTATTTAAAGACTATCTCAGGCTACATCTAATCCAGTACAGGGGTAGTGCAGATGGCAAACTGTGGACTTAAATTTAAACACCTGATTCAGCAATGCAACACAGTTCCAGTAGCACTCAACAAACTTCATGGTATTGATAGTGATGTAAGCATAAAAGTTGAAGCTTTTAAACCTGATCTGTTTAAACAGTGTAAAGATAAACACACTTCCTTGTCTTAACACTCTGCTAAAACAGATCAGGTTCCAAAGCTGGATGATTAAAACACTAAAGTGCTGGTGCATTACTCTCTTTTTGTAGAATCAAGGGCTCAATCTCACTATGCCAACTATCTGCAGGTAGATGAACGCAATGTAGGAAACTGTTAACCAAAGTAAAGTTTAATGTCACTGAAAGAAACGAATTTCATTATAAAAAGAAAAGAATATATATATATATATATATATATATCCACAGAAAATCCAAAACTGTATAATTTTAAGGCTTAATATACTATTTGTTCTGAAAGAATTTCTGTTTTAAGGTAGCTTATTATTGTTTTTTTTTTTTAGATATTCAGCAGTATGCAGTTACACAAAGGAACTCTTAAGGCTACATGATACTGTTAAAAGGCCTTTATTAGACATCCAAAGTACACTGAGCTGAATTAGCTTGGAAATTCTCACATGATTATATGAATAAAAGTCTATCAGATACATATTATATAAAAAAATGAACAAAAGCAGGGTTTGTCCTCTGACTTGAATGACTATGCATCAATTACAAATGTAATTTTGTTTAATAAATATTAATAAATGCGTGCATGTATGTGTTTAAGGATGTTTAATTACATGAAAATGCTGTAATCTTGCTTTAAGAGTCCCCAGAGGAAGTTAGGTCTAGTTAAGCAGTTTTCAGCATGCTGCCTCTTTTATTTAATTCACCATTTAAATGGCCTTCAGATTTTAGCACGCAACCTTGGTGTGGTGCTTTATTTTCTGATGCCAGCATGCCAGATTCTTCCGCTATGCAATTCCGCAATTCTGTTAACTTCAACTTGACATGCACTGAATGAAAGACAAGCTGTTAATGCTACAGCATTCACTTTTTTTATCCTGACACATTGCCACCAGATACCCCTGATCTATGAATGAATAAGAACATAAACATACATAACTATAGTTTTGTTCTTACCGCCTCTTCACTCGCTTCGATTTTACTGTTATCTTGGGGGCTGTAACACTGTAAGAACTGTAGGCCTTTCATTCTTTTATTTAAAGACACCCAAGTGACACAGTGAGGTCATTTATTTAGGACGTACCCCTAGCATTCTGGGTCATCAACCTCCACTTTTTTTTAGATGGAATGGAGTCAAACAGTCTGTATTTATTTCATTCAGGAATTTATTACTTGGTTGGAAATAGCATTTAGTGTCTATTCACAACAAAGCATACTGATGTATATTGTGGTCTAAGAAAGAGCCAATAAAACCATAATAGTGGACTGGAAATGAGTTTTCCTGCCATTTCATCCGTTAGAGTGCGTACGTTAGTTAATGGTGTGTCCTCCACAGTGTTCGTTTGATTTTAAGGCCCTCAAATTGCAGTTCAAATATCGCTTGAGGACAGTGTTTTCTCTCTTTTTCCGTTCAGCTGACAAAGACGGGCATTCTGACTCTCGAACCATGCTGCTGCAGAATGTTTCGGGTGACCTCAGACTCATGGGGTAGAATGAGAGCTTTTATTTGCTGTCCAGAGATACAAAGGGAGAGACTGGCAACAGGATGGATGGAGGGATAGAATTGCTAAAAGATGAGTGCTGGCATGAAGAGTGGGAGTAAAAGCAATGGAGATGGAAGGAAGGCCTAATGGAGGTGTGAGGCAGATGCTTTGAGGGATTATGTCTTCTAAAATATAGTGGGCTGAGTACAGTGCAATGGAATAAGATTATAGTACAGTGGGTTCACTACAGTCCAGTGTGTTGAGTGTAGTGCAATAAATTAAGGATGAGTATATTTTATTGGGTTGTGTATAAATTAAAAGGTTGAGTACAGTCGAAAGTGATTATAATATGTACAATATATAATACTTGGTTATATTACACTCGGTTGCCTGCACTAGGATTGTATTGTAGAAGTCAAGACAGTATAGTACAATTGCTTGTACAATTTAATAGGATAAACATATAGCGCAATGTGTTGAGTACAGTGCAATTGGATAGAAGTATAGTGACCGACTTTCTTTCGGCCTCTCCCGTTAGAGGTCGCCACAGCGGATCCTCCGCACGTTTGATTTGGCACATGTTTTTACGCTGGATGCCCTTCCTAACGCAACCCTCCCCATTTATCCGGGCTTGGGACTGGCATTAAAACTGGCAGGGGTTGGTTCCCTGACCGGGGATCGAACCCGGGCCGCAGCAGTGAGAGCGTCTGCATCCTAACCACTAGACCACCAGGGAACCCTGAATAGAAGTATAGTACTGTATTGTAATGCAGTAATGTAATATCGTATGGTATTGTAATGGGTTGAGTACAGTTAAATAGGATGAGCGTATAAGACAATTGGTTGAGTACAGTTTAAAGGGATTAGTACATTTGGTTGAGTAGAATATAGTTTGCTCAGAATATAGTACACTCTCGGTTGAGCACAATTGCTTGTGTAAAATGCAATGGGATAAGCATATAGAGCAATGGGTTGGGAAAAGTTTAATAGGATGCAATGGGAGAAGAATATATTTTAGGTGAGTGTGAAGCAAAGGCTTAAGGATGTACGTCAGTAATGCACGTGTATCATGCAATGAATTAACCAGTGCAACGGTTTCAAACTATACATGGTGCAAAAGCGTAAAATGCTAAATAAAAAGATGGTCTTTCGGCTAGAGAGGGGGTTTTGGCTAAAGAGTTTTTTGGACTGGCAAAAAAGTACTCATTCTTTGTTCTGCTTCTGTTCTCTTCATTCTCTGCTTTAAGATTCAATTTTTACAGTGTTACACACACACACACACACACACACACACACACACACACACACACACACACACACACACACACACACACACACACACACACAATCTATCTATTCTATTAATCTATTAAGCAGTGAGGGTTCAGCAGGTCCCCCCTCCATCCTCTGGGGAAAAGCAGCGAGATAGAGAGAAGGGGAGGGAGCAAATAGAGACAAACGTATCGGGCAAAAGAGACTGGCTTTGTTTGGGTCACATGATGAGCTGCTGGCTGTCTGTTGTAGCATCAGCAGCTCACTTCTCCACGATTAAACCCATACACGTTCCTCACCGTGCCACACATCGCATTTTTCCTGGTGCATGTGTGTTTATGTGTGTGCAAGCGTGCGGATGTTGTCAAAGAGGACTTTATCTGCAGCCAGAGCTCTAATCATGTCTCTCTGCTGTTTCTTCTTTTTCAGGGACTATGGCACCAAGCGCAAATCAGGTAAGACAGAAAATATGACACCATTACACTTAAACCTGTTGCACTTTTTAGCAGTACATAGTAGTGCACATTAATCTCATATCTTCCTCAGCATCTTTCACATTCCCTGCATGTTCGCTCATCGAATGACTTGCAGTTTTTATCGGCTTAAAATGCAGCACAGTGTCTAGGCTGTGTCAAATCTAGACTGGGTATGACAAGGAAATCCGGAATCTCTTTATGCCACCCAGCTATACAGTGGCTCAGAAAGAAATTGTGTCAAAAAATGATTTTATTTCCTTTCCTATTGAAAAGTAAGCTAAAGGGTCACCTAAAGGTGTGGTCAGTAATTTTTTCTACATGAGTACCCTTATGAAAAGTGTCCCTTACTAATATCTAATATTAAACAGCTTTATTTGAATTGTAGCAACTTAAAACCTTTATAACACATTTATAACAAATAAATGTTTTTATATGTCAGGTTATGTAGCTGTGTGTAAACTTAATACACTTTACTGTGTCACGGTGACAATTTTGCTACACACACACACACACACACACACACACACACACACACACACACATATATATATATATATATATATATATATATATATATATATATATATATTGTTTATTTAAAATTGCCACAAATTAAATTGATTAAATCAAATTCAATAAATGGAAATATTTAAATTTAAATAAATATTTTAGTTTTAATATTTAAATAGTTTAATTTTTTCAACAAGGGATGAAACTCAAAATGCCTAAATATAATAAGTTGAAAATGTTTAGTTTTGTTATTGCTAATAAAACACTTAATGACATGATGTTATTGGAAAATAATGAACTTCACTTTGGTAACACCATCACACCTCCCTGGTGTTATTTCTTTTTAACAGTAGACCCTCGTCATGTTTTATTTCTTATGTTTAGGAATGGTTTACGAAGTGTGGGTATCTTGTTACCTAATTAAGACCTACTGTGAATAAAAATGGACTATATGGCCCATAAGCTGGGTTTATGCTGAAAAACATGTTGCCAATTGCCAGCATTTAAACTGTTAGCCTTCGACACTGATTTTGGGGCACACAGCTGAAAATGCCCTACCTAACTCTATGACATCTCAGTCTGGACACGGAGGCATCTCTGCTTACATATCAATCATGATGACTTTTAATTTCTAAAGCCTACAATCTCACACTCATTTTTGGGATTTAAGGGTGTGGCTTTTCTGGAAGACATAAGACATAAGGGGCTGTATATGTTTGCTTTTTGAAATATCCAACTTCTGCTAGTCGGGAAAAAGTCTGACTGCATCTTTAATGGCTCTATGTAATAATATTAATGATGAATAACAAACCTACTGTAGTCTAAAAGGGTGGGGTTTAAGTGCACATTTCTAGGATGGAGGGAGGATAGCAGTTTAACATCAGTCTTGTTGAGGAAGATATGACTCAGATGATGTATTTTCTATCATATCAGTGAGGTAGTTCAGGCTTGGAGTGTTACTCAAAAAGATTCAGACATGTCATGCGATTTCCAAGAAAGAACATGTGAAGGTTGGTTGTTACTTTGTCGTTCTTGGTAGTATTTTTTGGTGTATTGATGATTGTGAAATAATCTGTTTCAGTTTAAAAAGCAGATTTAGTATTTGTATTTGTAATATATGTGCTAGTTTAAAAAGCTATTTTATGTGCTTAAGCATATATCTAGTTTTCAGGCTTTACACATGGAAGTTCAGATTTCAAAGCTGACCATATGCACAGTCATCCACCCAGACAAGCCTGTACACACAGGAAGCAGCAGCCATTAGTATTCATTATGGACCATACCAGTAAGGATATGTATGTTGATGGACATTCAGTGTATTTTCTGTGATATCCTCTAGAAAAACATTTCTTGCACCTAAACATTTAGCAAAAGCTTATTATATTTGGCTTGGTTATTGCCAATGTTCAAATTTCTTTGGAATTTTCTTGCCATTGTTTAGCTGCTTGATGTGTTTTTTACACTGTGTGAAAATATTAACAATTCAGGTTTTGTTGTCATTAACAAATATTCCAAATAATTCTGTATGACTTCTCTGATAAACATTTGCATGTCAACATGTTAACCCTTATGCTAGCTGTCCACAAGCCTTAAACTGTTTAGCACATTATTCAGCATAATTTTTTTTTCGTCAGGGATATCTCCAAATATGAATACATTATTATTTTAAACAGATATACTTGACGATATACTGTTTTCTTTTAAGAAAGCTTTGACTAAACATTTCAATCTAGTTGAGATATGCATTAGGACAGGGCTCCCATGGGATATAGCAATACAAGCAGAAGAGAAGGAGGTTTCTACTTTCATGTGGGTGTGAGAGAGTGGTCAGATATCCCGTGGGACAAACCAACACCACAAGTGCATTCATTTATTCACCCCTGGTCAGGGTCACACTGGTGTAAATTCGGCTACTACTGTAGTTTGCTAATATTTTGGGAAACAGGACTGACTAAATGTATTTTTCAAAGTTGTGGGCATTTGCAAACCAAATTAATAGCTGTTTAAGTTGGATAAAAATGGTCTAGTCGAAATAATTTTAGCAAGAATTCACAGACAGTGATGGCATTTCTAACTCTAGGTTATATTCTAGTGTGGTCTAATGTTTCTGTGGCAAAGTGGTCATGTTTATATATATATATATATATATATATATATATATATATATATATATATATATATATATATATATATATATATATATATATAAAACTCTTTTCATTTGAAGACACATCCTCACTATGAGTTAAAATCCAAAAACAGACTCAGTTGCAGAGCGAGATAATGTCAAACCTTACAGAACTTTTTTTTTTCCTGGCCAGCTGCTATGCTGCATATATACATTAGATGAATTAATGGTTTCCATGTCATCTTAAGCACACGGCTGTTTGTTTTCCATCATAATTCCCTCCTGTGACAGGGTTGCCTTGAGGAACCCTAGCAAACAGCTGGAGAGTGTCATTTAGCCGGTGGCTATTTGAAAAAAAAACTCTGCATTAATTGTTCGATGTGGATGGCGCTGAGTCCACATCTCCCAGTGTTTTTCAGAAAACTCTGGATGATGTCATTGGGTATTGAGTTGCAAGTAGCATCAGTGGAAAACTATGTGTGTTGAAATACGGACAAGAAATTTGGAAGGGGTAGGTTTGTGGCATTGTACTTGGACTGGGAGGAAGGATTGCTTTGCCATGAGATAGTGGTGTAGGTTAGCAGTGGATGTGTGTTTTTAAAAATAATTTTATGTGCAGAACCTGATGAATCCACATGAGGACTGCAGTGTGTGCATTTGCCTGGCTTCCTTTCCAAGCATGCATTGAATAATCAGGCATTTCAAGGCCATCTGTTTTGGTGAAATTATCTCGAAATGGGAGTCAAAAGGACAAAACCCTTAAGTTTTGTGAGTGATTTCCAAGTCCATCAATCTTGACTCTAATTGCACATTATGGATTTTCTTCAAGATTGAAGAAGCATTGCGTCAATTCATTGGGCATGAGTTCCCTGAACAGGTGGCTTCATGCTTTGGTAGTGGTGAAAGCTCCGCTGGGAAAAAGGTTTTGATGGAATTAGACACTGTTGATCCCAGAATGGGATTCTGGATTGCATCAAGTTAGGTTTTTTTTATTGAGCATTTTATAGTAGACATTTACAGATGTCAAGTGCTATACCCTTAATGAGCAAGACAACATGGAAGTAGGAAAGAAAAAAAAATGGTGTTGAAAAAACAGCAATGCAGAAAGACCACCAATTCAGTTCAAATAATTTTGTTTGTACATCGCTTTTAACAATGGACATTGTCTCAAATAAAAGTATGTATACATTTATTCCCTTTTAATTGTAAGTTTGTCTGTAATAAGCCAGTGCCAACTGTGGCAAGAAAAACTCCCTGGGATGGCATGAGCAAGAAACCTTAAAAGGAACCACACTCAAAAGGGAACCCATCCTTATCGTTAAACATCTAAAAAAAGGTTTTTGAAAATGTTTTAAATAGGATATTATTAAAAATTTGGTAGGAATACATGGGATGTTAACATTTTATACATTAATTACTATTTGATCTAGGCTACTTGTACAAGGGGAGTTTGTATTTCTTAAATGTAAACTTCCAATGCAAATGACCTTCTATATTTTCTTTCGGAAACTGAGCTAATTCAGTAATAACAGTCTTTAATAGAAGCATTATTGAAATTTTTCATCACTGTAATTTAATAACCAAGCCTGGTTATTGTTATTGACATGCTTGTCATGTAACACTGACATGTTCATCTAGGCAGTTCCAGACTATGTGTGGGAATTTGGGCAAATTACCCATATACTTTATCCTGTCTAAACTGCTCAGTCAGATTCCTTACAAATTATATTTAATTATAAGACCAAACCTCACAAAACTAACCTGAACCGAGTTAAATAAAATGTGTGATTATTGGACAAAATGCACAAACATGAATACGTTTTTTTTATGAAAATAAAAATAGATCGTATTATTTTTCTTATACCTGAAAAGCAAGGAACTGAGATTTAGGGAACATTCATCAAGATCAGTCATAAAGGCATGCTGTGCCTATCTAGAAATCTAAAACGTACATGTGTGAGTCTTTTCTGGGAAATGAGGATCGTGGGATCAACTACACAGATATGTCAAAGTGATAAAATAGTCACAGAGAAGTTCTGTTCTTTTTCAGGGCTGACTTTAATTGATTAAAAATATTTTTTTTTTTCCGCTGTCTCATATACCTCCCAAGAAGCATATAGGTGATCTTTTTAGTGCCAGAAAATTGTTAAACATAGCAAAGGTGCCTGGTGTCTCTAAAAAAAAGTTTTTTACAGCAACAATGATGATGATGGTGTTAATGCTTATTGAATAATCAAGTTGAAAATTATTTACAGTTTAGCACAACAGTCGAGTATACCAAATTTCAGCTCTGCCTGATGTAATTTTTGAAAGGATTAGCTATTTAAATGTAATGACCACACAAACTGTGCAGACATTCCCACAGTTTCAAGTGATTCAAAGCAATTAATCCTAAGTGCTCTGAATACATTAAATCCTTGCCCCAGAACAAATGATTAGCATCATGACTAATTGTTTCCAAATCTCAAAAGGTTTAAATAATTTGTATAACAATTGTGTAAGGAATTAGAGAAACTTACCGTACTGATATGAACTGATTGAAAACCCAGGAACTTTCTCTCCAATGTGTTGTTTTTATGATACACCATACTAAGCTGTAGTGATGAATTTTCAACAAACTCTTGCCTGTCATCTTTGATAGACAGCAGGCATATTAGAGCCACTCAGTAGGGGTTCTGCTGAGTTTAACTAGAGCTTTACTCTATTGTCAACCTGTGGTGGTATGTTTAGCTCCATAGCTACAAAATAGAGGCATTTGGTTTGTGTGTATGTGTGTCAGTGAAAAGTAATGACACAGCACTTAACTTTCCCCATGGGTAAACCAAACCTTTGCTGTCTCTAAGTCCCCTGTAGACACAAAGAGTTTTACTGTCTCCATGTGGCCTTATTGTCCAAACTGTTTACCTGTATGCAGAATTAAATAGCTCTTTTGTCTACTCTTCACCCTAGCAGTGGGTTTTACAGTAAGCTAGATTTAAGCAGTTGGAATAAACAATGAAAAACCAGAAGTGTAGGCACATTTGTCCTAATTGGTTAATTGAGCTGTTCTTGGATCGGTGTTATGGCTGTTTGCATTATTTTGGTGCTATAGACTTGTGTCTTTTAACACAAGTTATATTCAACATTTAAAATTCAAAAATGTTAAATTGAATGAAAGTATTTTTGTATTAAAGAACTAGCAAATATACAGAGTGTGCCATGAGGACATTGATGAGATTGATGATGTACTTAAAACATAACATAATCAACTCATAAACATGGTTTTACCCTCGAAAGAGCTTTTCACACTGCGTTTAACCACTGGTTTATCCCTGTTCTAAACCCCACCTTTAACCCCTGCAAATCATTTCATACTATACTCATTTGATATAGCAATTCGGGGTTAACATTGCAAAAGTGCTGCCACTTGTGTACTTTGTAAAAAGATGCCAAGTTAGAATATTACAGATACTAAGCATCAGCCACCTAATCAGAAATGTAACAGCTCGTATTACATGTTTTGTAAAATAAAATAAGTAAATAAATAAAAATGAATAAAATGGAATATTGCATGCTGTGTAAACAGTAGTTGCAGTGTTTTAGGGTAAAATAAAATAAAATATACCAAATAGTGACAGAAAATTTTATACTGATTCTTTATATAAACATGGTCATTTGCCACCATGCGGTAAATATGCAAATAAGAATGAAGTCAGGGTTTAGTTATGTACAGTGTAAATGGTCAGATAAAGAACACCAATGATTAATTGGTAACCCAGGGTTACTCAAGTAAAATATTAAATATGGGCAGTGTGAAATATGATGTAAGAAACCCATGATTCCTTTCACCCTGGGTTTAGAATGACCCAGGGTGAGCGATGAAAAGAAAAAAAGAACGAGACTCTTTTTCTCCGCATGATCTTCACGAAATTCAGATGATGCAACTATTGGAACAATCCAAATGTTTCATAGGGGTTAATGTATACAGGTAACAGAGTTAACTGATTGATGTGAAACATTAAAATATGTATTTATTTATAATCTATAATGGATGACTAATGTAAAATTACATTTTATGCTTTAGAGGTTGAATGGACTTAAACATTCATGCAAAGTACTGTAAGAACTATTGTTCAAAATAAATTGCATAGATTCTTTTCTTTTGGTTCGGTTTCTCGAATTATTGTGTTTTAGTCTAATAGTGATTTGTGTGACATGATTTTCACACACAAATCACTATCAGTGATTTTCTACATAGACGTCTTTTTCTCTTGCTGCACATTTTGTCTTTTTTGTTGTTGTTTGACCCATGTGAGAACCAGATGTGAGTGTGGTTTGAATGGGGGGGTGCTAGCCAGTCAGACAGACCCCTGCTTATGTGGCATTGGGGATAAAGTTTCACTGTGACGTAGCAATGGCCAATAATGTTTACACAAGCCTTAAAAAGGGAGGAGGGAGAGGTGTTACTGATATGGAGAGGGGGAAATACAAGTGACACAAAGAGAGAGAGAGGGAAAGAGAGAGATATAGAGAGAGAGAGTTGGTTAAAGGGGGAAAGATGGATGCAGACATGGAGGAGTACCGGACAGATGGAGAATTGGGGAGAGGGTAGGGCTTAGTGCTAAGACAGCGGTGCAAGACGTTGTGCGTGCATGCGTGGTTTTTTTTTTTGGAGTAACAGCCGTAAATGGGTTTGTGCGGTTTTACTACGAATTTGCATTTAGCATGCAGTGCACTTTTTTGCTAAATTCCATTTGCCGTTTGTTCAAGTGTGTTCTGAAGCTCGGCAAAGTAAAAAAGAAAAAAGTAAAAAAAATAAAATAAATAATAATAAGCTTGTGGATTTTAAATTGTTAGAGTTGCTGAATTACAGCACTGACATTTCGAAGGTCAACCTATCTGGGGCATTATGTTCAAAGCAGCGTTTTTATTTTTTTACAGTCCCCTGCTGCTTTTGAGGCGATAACGCTGATAATACAAATGATTTTTCCCTGTTATAGTTTTAGAGAAGTGCAAAAGATTATGCCCCCTTGATGATTTGGATTTGATTTGATCTAAAAAAGAATTTCATGTTTATTGAATATTACAGTCCAGCCTACGACAGCATTTTACTCGAAGGTGGGACATGCTATAGATGGGTAAATTAATTGAGCCCCACAGAGGCGTCAGAAGACAAAGAAACAGTCTTTAAGTACTATAAGGCATTAAAAATAACAAACTATTGCAAGAGCAATATTTATTTGTTATATTTCTGTAAATGTCTTTGAGAGCAAAAGAGACAGTAAGAGGTTGTCCTAAATAGTGCAGTGTGTTTTTGTATTATGTGGTAATGTTCTCATTATTGTTCTTTATTAAAAACCATTTGCCTAATCTGAGACATTTTGGAGCATTTGTTGATCTAGCTTAAACATCAGTGAAAGACTATAAGATCATGTGACAAAGTAAGCGCTCCACACCCTCTTGGAAGAGGAAATATTTAGGACAGAGTGGCAGTCAGTGTATTCATTACGTGACAGGGAAAGAAAAAAAAAATCTAAATCCCCAAATCTTTCTGCACTGGAGAACACATGTAGAGCAGCATGGTGGATTTCTGCTTTCACTGCACATTTAGTGTGTGAAGTGTTTTCAGCAAGTTCTGCTTGGTTTTCTGTTGTTGTAGCCCATTCACCTCACAGTTGGCATGTTGTGTGTTCTGAGATGCTTTTCTGAGGAGCACAGGTGAGAACAGTTATAGTTGCCTTTTTGTACGCTTGACCAAGTCTGGACATTTTTTTTATTTTTACCTCAAAGCCTTTCAGCCTGCAGAATTACGGCTTACTGGATGTTTTTTAAGTGCCATTCTTTGTACACTGTGTGTAGACATAAAAAATGTAGATCAGCAGTTTCTGAAAAACTCAAACCAGCCTTCTGACCAACATACATGACGCTATCAAACTACTGAGATTATAATTTTCTGCCATTTTGATGTTTGATGTGAATATTAATTGAAGCTCTTGTTTATTTGGCTTGTTTATTCATGAATTTATGCATTGAGAATGGCTAATTCCCTGAAAATATTCCTGACTGAACACCTCTCCCTTATATCCTGATCAGCAGCTCCAATGCAGACAGTTATGTTTTGGATAGTCATCTTGAAATGATGAATTGCTGAAAACACACATGCCAATAACTGAATGAAGCCATATGAGATCTTTTCTTTAGGCATGCTGCTTCCTGCCTTTGTTTTTCTCCATCTCAATAACTGAATGAGTTTATACATGAAGTTTGAGGATAACTGTAAAACTGTAAAGACAGCTAATCAGAAATGGCTATCTATTTAAATGTTTCTGCAATGAATACGTCATGTGGTCATAAGGGGTCAACGTGAAAGAAAAACACCAGCGTTGTTTTGCCTCGGGTACAAAATCTGTAAGGAATTAGTGTGTACATGTATGTTGGGCGGAGTGATGGGAGTTGGAGAGGTAATATCTGTCAGCTGTTGAGTGTTACACTGTCAAGACTGGGTGGAGTTGCCTTGTTTTAAAGAATGTGATGTTATTTGGTACATTTGGCAAAATTCTGTCCATTCCAATTAAATTGTATAAAGGCCAAGTGCAACTATATGCAACTTTCTTATACAGGGTGAGGCAGACGTTTAGGATTTTAGAAATAAAATTGGATTGGCTGCTAATAGTATGGAAATTATTTTATTCTATAAATCATTAAAGGAAGAACCTGTTTAAACTCAAAATAAATGTTAATCATCACTCAGATGAGATGGTTAAGATGATGTTAAGTGGTTGGCGATTGGTGATCTAGTTTCCTGTTTAAGAATGTAAGCTCTATATAGACAAATGTACTGGAAAACCTGGCTTTTACAGCAATATATGGTTTTTCCCCAATCTACTACTTTAAAGTTAAAGGCACACCATTGTATAGGATGTACAGTATTTGTAAGTGTATACATAAAAGTTTTCCTTCAATTGAACTAGGAGACCAAAATCTGTTGCTTCATGACAATGCCCCTGTGAACAAGGCCAGATCCATGAAGATATGCTTTACACAGTTTTGTCCATATATGAGTAGTAGAAACATTAAAAGGAATGGAAAGGGGGTACGGTGGGGTGGCAGGTGGACTAGTTTTTGAGGGACAGAGTAAACTCTTAACACAAATTTGGAGATAAATTATTATAGCAAGGTCATGCTGTTCTGCAATTTGTTGAGCCCAGCAAATCTGGCTTTTCGTTTATTGTCAAAAATGTAGACTTTCACATTTCTTTTAAATTTGATGTGCTTTATTGGAGAGATGATACATTGTATGAGTGAGTGTTTTAATCCCATTTCCTGGTGTTTTCCAATCTGGCACCCAGTGTTTCTTAGACATTGTGGGAACATTTGGCTGGACCCCCATGAGAAATAGTCTTATTTTTTTCATCACTCAGGTTAAGGCTAGAGCTAGATTTTTGTGCATTTATAACTGTCAACGAAGGGTCTTCACAAACTCTGTAAGACAAATATGTATGTCAAACTAAAGCTCCTGTAACAAACAAATAAGGTGCAGTCACAATTGCATTCACTGGAAAATATACACAGAATTCAGGGAGCAGGTTGGAGCTACGGGTTGCTAATTTGAGCTTCATCACATCCACTTGCTATAAATGGAAGAGTGTGAATCATATAGCATGTGTGTGATCACTGAATTAATTATTGCTCGCATGCTTATAGGAAATACTGATAGGACTATGTGCATCCTGTTCTTTTGCCACTGCCTCTCTTTGCTACTGAATGACTCTTTAAACTGTCTTTCCTTTTCCTCATCTGCTCTTCTCTGCCAAGTTTGGATGTATGGCCTACAGGACAGTCCTACCAAGTCTGAGGCCACAGGTAGCTATTTCTTTTTTTACTGAATGTTCACTGTGCAGTTTTTCCTTTCTGCTTCTATCTCTTAAATGTGTACCTAACATTATAAAGCATGCATATAATTTTTTATGACACACCCCATTTCTGTCTATCACCTTCCAAAGGATTGAGCAATTGAGTGAAGTAGCATGATGTTAAGCATCCGATAAAGCACCCAGGTCTGAAATCAACATGTCTAAAAAGCATCATCATTAATCTGTTCCATGATCATGCTCCAAATCAAAGCGCTATCTAAAAATGGCTGCCTCGTGTCTGACCTTATTCACAGTCTTCACCAGAATGCAATTAGCATGAGTTTTAGAAACGACGGCATGCGAATAAACATTTCAGCCAATATTGCGCTCATCCCTCGGAAATAAACAGCATTCGCGAGCCTGAAACCATCTGGAGAACATCTTCTCCGGGTTCCTCACACACAACCGGTCTGTTTGGGGCAAAGCAGGAAAACACGTGATGTTGCCTTGTTTTTGAAGAAAAAAAAAATCTTATAAATGAAAGCTAAGGCAACAATATGATGCTAATTGAAATGTTTCGCCAGAGTTTCCTTTTTTTTTTTTTTTAAACAAATGTAAGTGTGTCTTAAAAACAGTAGCTGAATGTTTTAAACAATTGGAAGTGCTTATGTGTTTTAGCCAGAGCTTGCCTGTGTTGTGTACAATGGCTTCATTTGGACTTGATGCCTCCAAGAAAGGAAGTGAAATGTTTGAACCAGGAGCACAGAAATGTAATTTACTGTCCAAACTCAGAAGGTCAGCGTTGTCCTCGGTCATTCAGAGTAGTCTAAATTAAATACAGGAAACTTATTTGTACTGTTTAGTTAATAGACACTGTGGTAGTGTTTAAAGCCAATCTAAAGAGACTGTTCTGTTTCTGACACCTGATTAGAAATAAGTACAGGGAACCTTTGTCTATCCATTGGCTGACAGACATTTTGTGTTGAAGGATTTGATGGTAAACCTAAATAAACATGCTTGTGAAAACCATGGCAGCCTTATTCTGGTTGTCTGCTGATAAAAATGACCCTGATGCATGTTTATTAAAGAGCAAATCACTATCTGCTCTAATGTGGAAAAGAACTGCAGTGAGAAACAGCCAGCTAGCAAATTCATCTTCTGTCATGCACAGCAGATCCCTGAATCTGGTTCTGTTATCAATTTCTGTGTATGGTAGGACAATTGAGCAGATTGTAAGAGCTTCTAAAATAAAATATTTGTCTTCATACTGAAATGAATTGGTAAATGTAAAAAAAACAAAAAAAGACATAAAATGATCACAGACGACAGAACGTATATATTCCTTTACATTAGACCTCCATTTCACTTTGCAGAACAGCCACATGATAAACAGCTCTCGCATTATTTTGGAGACAAAGTGGGATTTAGGGTTTAGGCATACTTCATCTGGCACAACTTTCCATGCAAGACTGTATAGTGTGTGAAGGTGTTGTGTAGTGTGTAGGCTTTGTTTTTTAAGTTGCTTGTATTTATGTTGTTAAAGCTATTAGCAATGCACATTAATGTATCTCAGTGTAGTATCTAGGACATATCCTGCATGCTTTCCATCCTGCCTGTCAGTCTCCTTAGCCACTGCTTATTTATGGCTGATCTGGGATCACTTTCCATTGGAGCATGCAAGTTTAAATTCCATATGCAGTTTGCTTACCTTGAGGAACACATACAGGGAGAGGCAGAAAGAGAAGGAGGGAGTTAAAGAAGTGTTGCCCTGTACATTTACACATACCTGGAAATGCCATAAACTGTATAAATGTGTTTTCTATTACTGTGATTTTTCGAAAGTATTTTTAGACTAAATCTCTTCACAAAGTCTGTCACAAAATCACAGGCTGTAAGTCGCATTTTAAACAGATATTACAGCTAAGATAGCAACAATGACAAGTAAATAATTTTTTACAGACTAAATAGGCAAGCATGAAAGAAACAAGAAAGTGAGGATGAATTAGTAAGTCATATAAGAGAGTAATAAAAGAGCAGTATAGCCTAAGCTAAAATGCTTTCCTCTCGTGTTTCACATAAACTGACTTTCTCTCTCTCTCTCTCTCTCTCTCTCTCTCTCTCTCTCTCTCTCTCTCTTTTTTTTTTTCTCTGTTTCTCGCTTTGCTCTTTCCTTCTCTCTGTGTCCCCTCATATGTTTCTATTTAAGGCTTGGAGAGTAGACTGCTCTGATTGGCGTGTTTCACTCCCCCCCCCAACTGTTGCCTAACCCCTTGAATGGGAGGAGAGAGAGGCCTTGCTTGCTCTCGTCTGTTTATTTTCCACCAGAAAAAACTCCTCCAACCCTCCACTCCAGACTCACATCCCCGACTGTTAGCAGCTCTCCCTCTTTTCCCAATTTCTTATTTTTCTCCCTTCTTCTATTCCTGCTTTTCTTTTTTTTCCCCACTTGCTTAAATTTGTGCTATGGAGCCCCAACGCCAACGCAAGCTTCCGCAACAGTCTCCTCCTTGAAGGAGCTCTCCCATTTTATGTCCTGTTTCACATCTTTTTTTCCTCTTTCAATGCTCCAGCCTCGGCTCGGGGGGAAGCTCAATCTATATGGCCAGTCGCTGCAGAGCATGCGCCGAGAGCAGGGGTTTCCGATGTGCTAGGCTGCAGGGGGGTGTGGGTGTAGGTGTGGATGGCAGCGTACAGGGGCCGCAGAGGCATGAGGGGCAATGGGGCAGCAGGCAGGTGGCTCACAGCATGTTTCTTCCCCTCGGTTCCAGGCCTGGACAGCAGTGAACCCATGGTGCTGGAGCAGTACGTGGCTGTCGCCAACTACGAGCGGCAGGAGAACTCTGAGATCAGCCTGCGTGCCGGCGAGACGGTGGACGTAATCGAGAAGAGCGAGAGCGGTGAGTCAATCTCACATTCTCTCAAGACATTGGTCTATAAATACTTTATACATATATATTCTAATCTGTTCACTTGCTGCATACTCTTATTGCAAATATGTGCACTAACTTACATGGCCAAGCATGCATTAATAAAAATAAAAAATAGGTTTAACTGAATTTACTAAGAAAACCGTTTCCCGGAATGGATATAAACACTGTAACCGGCATATCTACGGATACTATTACCAGTTCTTTCTTCTCTTTCTTTAAGTCTTTGTCCTCAAGAATCCCTTTTTCTCTCCTCCTCCTTTGCTCTGGTCTCTTCCCCTGTCACCCCCACCCCCAAACCCCCTGATTCTGCAGTCTTGCCCCTGGCTCCACCTGGAGGTGTTGTTTTGGCTGGTCAGTTGGTTGGTCAATCAACTGCTTCCATTTCTCACCCCCTGAAGCTCTGGGCTTGTTTCCAGACTGTTGTCTTTCCCATTAGGAATGTCTTCTATCCAGGCATGATAACTACCAGCCCTCCCCACTCTCGCTCTGGGCTCCAGAGGTGGGCCAAGGTTGCACTTTTCCAGCACTGCAGAACTTGAGATGGACAAGAAAGACAGAGAAAAAGATTCTGCCTAATCAGCTTTCTTAAAGTTGGATATGCTGCAGATGGCAAATAACCTCAAGCCACATTTACTGTTCTTTTTCTCACTTCTTCATGTGACTTGGACTTTTATTCTTCAGAATGTGTGTCTGCAATCAAGCAAAACGCTGTATTCATATGAAATACTCATGTATTTTCCATCCAGTTTTCCGAACCTTGGCCCCCATGTTGAACATGCCAAACACTTTAGCCAAAGATTATATACTGATATTTTATCCGTTGTTTGCATACACATTAAGCTAACAGTGCTAGTGCAAATGTCCTAAAAGCTAGCCTCCTACAGTAGGGTGTGTTTTTAACATTAGCCCAATTTGAATGGATTTTTCTGTATTTCTCGTTCAGTTGGAGTACAGTAAGCATATTGTTTTCTGCAGAGGAAGCATGCCATGGGAAAGCCCAAAGTTCTTAAATCACATTCGAGGTCATGCTCTACAAGTCTGTTCTAATCAGGATATTTATAAAAGTCTCTCTAAGGAGCTTTATTTATAAAGTCAAATTTTGAAGCTGAAGTTTCAAAAAGCTAAAGTTTTCGTATGAAGTTTATTTTAAGCATTTTGCAACTTTTGTGGTTCAAGAAACTCATGTTTATGTCATTTAAACTCATTTTATAATTGCACTAGTTGCGAGACACTTTAGTAAATTGCCAGTAGCTGTTTTCCTCGATCGATTTATTATCATGATTTGGATTATGCCAAAAGCAATAACCAGATTATAGCTTGTGATAAAACAGACATTCCTTTCCTAGATCAGTTTTTAAAAGACATCTTGTTTTGACTAGTGGCAGATTTTTCATGTTAAAATTCAAAAAGACATGCAAAGAAATCTAGAAATTAAGTATATATTAGTCTTTTTTGGCTTATATTTACTTCATTGTCTTTAGAGGAAACATGCTGTCCCCTACTGGACTTGAGCTTTAGTCAGTTCTTGATCACTGATGACATCACCTTCATGCTGTGCCAAGCCAAACAATTAAGTGTGCTTGCTTAAAATCACAGACTTTTATAACTCTCTTTATATGTTTATTGTCACCTCGTGGCTTTTGCTGTTAGTGTCCCTCTGGCATGTAGTGCTGTCACTATGCTTTTCAATAGCTAATTTACTACATACCCCCTGTTGTGGCTTTCCATTTCTTTGCTTTTTCAAGCAAAGGACATATTTATTCAGTGACCATGGCTTCACTTTCTTGCACAAGTTATAGCAACAAATGGATAATGTTGTACCATTGTTTTTTTGATCTGCATGGCTTGCAGATCTTAGACGAGGTCATTGAATGATTTTTTCGAGGATAAACCTTGAAGAACATCACATCAGTGTTTTGGCTTTTGCATACAGTACTCAGGATGTTGCCGTCCCTGAGTTCTCACCCCTTGGCTTCATCTGCTCCAGTTAGACTCCAGCTGTTTCAATGGAAAGCTGAAGCCAATAGAGTAAACTCTCCACATCTTGGAGCGGATGTGTCTGGCAGAGCTTATGTATGTCCATCTGGTGTTACAACCTACAAATATTATTTAGTAAAACACTAAAGCAAGTTTTTAGTGAGAAAGAAAGCATGCGTTTTCCAATTACTGGATTGTTATGCAGAGATGTCAAAATTGGTACTTGGGTCCAGCTCTCTGTCTAACTTTCCTCAAAAGAGAATGTGTGCCATTGCAACAGCCATCTCAACATATGCTTTAGTATTTTGAGTACTGTCTTAAGCTCATGTCACATTCAATAAACTGTTTTACAACGAAAGGAAGGAGGTATTTGCCAGTAGTACCCTGCACTGGGTTATATTATATCGAGCTGATAGGCATCTGAAATTGCCATTGCAGGAAATGTTTGGCAGAGACTAGGCAGTTCTGGCTCTCCTCCGTGTCATTAAGAGGAAAGGATGGAAAATCCCTCTCTTCCTGGCTTTCATAAAAGCTTCTAATGACTCCTGCAGCAGCCACAGAGCTACTATGCCACATACCTCAAACCAACACCAGGACACAGCATCTTGCTAAAAATTTCAGAGCTGAGGTTAGCTAATGTTCAAGTGTACTGAAGACTGAATAAGATTAAGACAAGCCAGTGTGACACTCATCTGCTGTTTAGTAGTTTTAGTTAAATATAGAAACCCAATGAATTCTTTGAGAGATCCCTTTTAATGTCCAACAGATGGAATCACTGCGAGACATGGTTCTGGGTAGAATGCAAAAAATTCACAACCATTCGACAAACCCCAAAGGAACCTTTTAATGCCATGTGTACATGAGTGCAAACGTTTTCTACCAACATCCTGAGTTCCACGCCCTTCCCCTCCCTTTTGTCTCTTGGGTATAGTTATCTCAGTCTCTCACCCCACTAACCCCAACATGTCCTCTAGAGTGATCTTTTCCTAATCCTGGATAAATTGTATTTGTCTTGGCCCTCTTCCCAGTGGAGATCCGGTTGACTGAATGCTGCAAGAACCAGACTAAATCTTAGCCAGAGCAGGTGGAGCCATGTTTTCCATGCCAAACTGTGGTGAACGGAAACTCCGCTGATGTAGTAATGGTTTACTGAACAACAATAGCACAATGGCATAACAGTGAATTTTCATATGTGGGAAGTCCATTCATCTCACACAGACCTTAAGTTTTAAGAATGATTCATTAAGTGTATGATTTAAGTTTCGGTCAATTTGTGGAGCCACTTCAGTTAAGTTTCAAAATGTATGCTTTATTAAAATACAGCATAAATCCACTTTCTAGATTCTTGCATACAACCCGGTCTTGTGTCTTTTGATACACTACAGGATTTTGATTTAGGAGAACCCCACCATGTTTAATGTTTTGTCAATACAATCCCAGCCTTTCGTTGCTCTCGCTTTGATTTCATTGAACCCATAACCACAGTTGTAACCCAACCCTTAACTTTGACGCTATAAAGCACTCTGAAGTAGCAGTTTCTTCTCTTTCCAGCTTCCAATTTTGAGTACTATTGGAACTTTGCCCATTTTAGTGTGAAAGATAGACTAATAGTAACAGGCTTTGAAGTTTTGACCAGAGGCCCAGCGTGGCTCCCCTTTAAGTTCTTAAAATCGTAGACCTCCTGAAGATAGGGATTTACCATAAAATGTGACTTTCTGACATTTGTGGGGAGAAAGTTGCATAAAGATTGAAAATCCCTCCAGAAACTCTGCTGGTTTGTTTTGATAAAAATGCTTTTGACATGTCTTGCTACTGATCACAAGCTCTGGTTGTATTAGATCTTTAAGAAAGAAACAGATCAGAGTTGTACAATTCACATAATTTGCACACAAAACATGAGCCATTAAAATCAGCTGTTGACTCTTTTTTGTTTTTGCTGGTATTAGATCTCTCAAAAGGCACTGTGTATTGAAACTAAAAAACAATGTCAGACAACACATTGATGTAGGAACAAATCTGGAAGATGTTGAGGCTGTACATTCTAAACACTTAAAAGGCCTGGCTTTAAATGTGCAGTTTCACAGTGGATACTGATATAAAAAAAGGCCATCTCTTTTCTAGGGTCTTTGCCAGATATGAGAACTGTTACAATCCAGCCAACCTTTATTGATCAAAAAGCATTCTTTTAGTTGCTTTTTAAAAGTGGATTTTATTGTAGGAGTACTGATTTGGGCTCTGATCCTGCCTTTAATCCACCATTCATATTTGTAGCCAGAATAGCATTCCTACATAAAAAAATGTCAGGTCTAATTAACTGTTGATCAGACTTGAAAAAAATGGCTTAAGCTTCTTGGACTGTGTTAATTCTAAAATGCTTATTTGGAAGATAAGCTAACTATAGACTATTGTTAGCAATGGTGTTCAGCCAACAAGGAAAACTAAAGTATAGTGATGATGCACAGGAGCAAATGATGTCATTGTTTGTAACTCTATATCCAGCAATTTTTTTTTGTTTGGTCAGTTTGCCGAACAGTTAATGATACAGCATGTGTTTTTCTTTATCTGTTTCAAAAGCACACACTGGCTAGCACCTACATGCATTTTCAGATATCAAATTGTACATATACAGTATCATAATTAACGTCAATAATTATTGTGTATTTGTTCTTAAACTTAAAAATTTGAATGAATCATCCCCCTGTGGCATCTATAAAAATAGTCAGGGGTTTTAATTGTTATTTGTATTAATAACTACTTAATTAAGGTATACTTCACCAACACTCATGTACAAATTCCAAATGCCAAATGCTTTTCTGTTTTTCTTTTTGTTTTCTGTTCAAAATTGCATAAATGTGACTGTAAATTGGGTAAACCAGTAACAGTCGAACAAAGGTTTTGTGCAATGTTGGAGGATGTACCACTTGCCCACAGCTAAATACTGTTTGCTTTTTCTGTGGAACTCTGTGCATAGTAAATTTTGAAGTTTACTGTAAAACTAATAGGAGGCAAACTTAATGAAAACAGCATGTTGGACATGAACTCTTTCCACGTTTCTGTTTTCACATCAGTTTCTTTCCCCTCCCCTGCTCACAGCTCACATATCTATACATCTCTCCTCATGTTTTTATGCTAACTAGGCACACCAAGTCTGTTTTTCTATCATATGTACTGCTGAACAAGAGCCTAATGTGGTGAACCAGGAACCAGAAATTAAACAGATGTTTCAGGTGGAAATCTAATGAAGAATGTGTTCAGATTATGTATAGACTTTCATGCAGTGTCTGCTATGCATTTATGCTTTATATTTCTGCATCTTTCCAAAAGAATCCAGTAAGAAATGATCCTATTTTTCCCTCATTTCTCTTCTCTTCTTTTTTTCCACTGTCATAGATGGGGGGAATGTGTGGGGAAAAGCTGCTTTGAACTACAGGCCAGACATCTGCTTACTCTCCTCACCACACTCTCCATTCAACTCTCTCTCTCTCTCTCTCTCTCTCTCTCTCTCTCTCTCCCCCACTTTCCTACTGTACCAGTCTCCTAATGGGCATTATCGATACAATTAGCATTGTGTTTTGGCTGTCCCTATTCGTCCACTTAGAAGTGGGTGAAACAAATATGGTTAGTTCTAATAACTAACTAATAACTAAATCCTGCCAATTGTGCCACTTTTGCTTAGAGATCTTACTCCTTGCTGAGTCCTGGGAAGTCCATGCCACATATTATAAATACAAACTACAGAATATATATATTTTTTTGCTTCATATTTGCTTTACCTAAATACAGAAAGCATTAGAAATGCTCCTAGATACACTTGATTGAGACATTTTTTTCTATCCATTGTCTGCCATTTTTTCTATATCTGTATAAGAACATGCTTTGTTTGCATATTTATTCATTCAGTAACAATCTGTTAAAAAATGTTTAAATGTAAATTTGATTGCTTTAAACTGCAAGACATGTTTACTATTTTTTGCACTAATATGCAAGTCTACTTGTATTTCCACCCCAGCATGCTAGATGGTGATATTTGTCTCAAGCACATCTTTTTTTCTAGAACCTCAAACTGATTTCAGAGGAAATTTGAGCCCCACAAGCCTAGTGTTGCTCCCTAAGTGACTTTGCTGCTAGGTTTGGCTGCCCTTTAAGTGCCTTCCAAAGAGATTCATTTTTCTTGCAACACAATTTTACATTTTTGAGCATACATTAGTTGCTTTTTCACTGCACAGACCTTCTCAAAAGTGCTCAAAGTGCTCAGATAACTCCTGTTTATTCTGCTCAGATGTTAATAGTTTAAGATCCGAATTAAATCTAAAGCTTTTCTGTTTTGTTTTTGTTTTTGCTGTCATCTTAGAAATCTTTTGAACATAAAAATAGACTGTACCATACATGTTCTCAGCACATGTGGAGTAGTAAGGAATCTGACTCAGAAACGGGAAATGAGCCATGCAGTTGGAGTTTTTTTTTCTTTTCTAAATGCATGCTCTTTCATGTGTGTAAGAGTGTCTTTTCTGATGACCTTCAGTGTGCTTTCAATTAAGTGAACATCCCAATGTAACATGCTGACACGTAGCTTTTAAACAGCTGTTGTGCAAGTCTGCAATGGCATGTTTTTTTCCACACTATTTCAAGCCTGATGTGAAACACTGTATTCACTGGCAACCTTGAAAAAAAAACAACACGACCTTACCACCTGCAGAAGACCGAGAGTTAAGTATGTCCAGTGTTATTCACTTTGTGGAACAGCTGATGCAAGATGAATTTTAGCCGACACGACAAATATTGTGCCTGCTTACAATCCGCAAAACCCCAGGTTTGACCCTAATAATCTGAGGGAATGTTTGTTGGGGTAAAATCTTTTTTTTTTTTGTCAATCTGCCAACTAAACATTGGCTAACAAAATGTTCCGCTTTTGTGTTGTGTCTGTGTTTTGGGTGTGCTATTAGTACATGAAATCCAGAAGTAATGCTGTAAGACTTGCTGACTGATTGATTCTATCAATGTCTGTGAGGAAACCATTGAACATATTTGACTAGCACATGTGTAGTATGTAGACATTCCTCGATTTTATGCATTTCAAATAATCCCACAACACCATGAGCCAATTTCAACAATGTGTGTGATACAGCCATATGGTTCCCACGTGCAGTCTGTCAAAAGCATATATTATAGAGCCACACTGTCACATCAAGATTTATTAACCGGTTTTCCACATCGAAGTTCAGCTCCATTTTTACAAAGTGGCGTTTGGAACTTTTACAAATTTTCCAAGAAAACCAGACATGACAACGGAGCAGGTGTATTTTAAAAACTGGGAATTCGTTTTTTTTTTTCTCTTTTTTCTTTACTCCAGATAATCCCCTTGGTCAGGGATTTTGTTAAATGGATTAGAAATTACGTGTGTGAATTATCTAAACTTTATTAAAGTCCAGTGTTAAATTGGTTTCCTGTTTATAAAGAGTTTGTGAGTAACAGATCAGCACATCATTCTAGCTTTAGAAGTGGAATACCAGGACCATCTTTTCTAGCAAACTCATTTGCGTCACTTCAGGTCAGACCCGGATTCCTCATGCGTATTGATTCATCGTGTTTTTAAACAGCGTGTCTGAAATCGGTTAATGTAATTCAACGCAACTCTTCGGCTACCGTTACCTTGACTTTTTTTTTTTTATTAGCACGTGGCGATTTGCTTTGCCGGAGACGGCCTTGAGCCAGAGTGATCCTGACAAGCCTCAGCAACAGACATCTGGTTCATCCCTATGGTGTGGTGTCTAGCTGCTTTTGCTCAGATATTTGATGCTAATCCCATGCTGGAGATGATTTTGACTATTTGGCTTTGAAGGTGTTTATCTCTCTGCAGTTATTTGAAATGTTTAGTAGTAGTAGTTGTATTAGTATTAGTAGAGTTGAGTATACATTTACATTTGTATTTACAATTATGGCATTTAGCAGACCTTCTTATCAGGAGTGATGTACAAAAGTGCTTCAAAATCACTAGCAATGAATAAATCAACACTGGTTCACTGGGTTGCACATTTTTAATTATAGGGAATAGAACTATAGCCCCCCATTTTTTAAATAAAGAATAAAAAAAAAAAAAGGAAAATAAGTTTTATTTCAAATGTCTTAGGAAGGGGCAAGGTCTTCACCCATCGTTTGAAGATAGACAGTGACTCAGCTGTTTAGACTTCTGGGGGAAGTTCATTCATCACTTTGGTGGCAGAGCAGAAAAGAGTCTTGATGTATACTGTACCAACATGTTACCCTTAGAGATTGGGTACCAGTCGAGCAGTTTTAAAATTTTAAAATTTTAAAAGCTATGTTTAGTGTATAATTAGCAAAAAACTAAATAAACATGACTGTAAAGGTATTTAACATCTATCTAAAACCATTGGAGTAGGAATTTTGCCTAACCAACCATTCCTTTAATTTTCTGTGTAACTTCTGGTAATTTGATAAATTATCATTTTAAGTGCTTTAATTCTTGCCAACTAAACTGTATGCTGTGAAGACTGGACTGCAAATACTAAAATATATTCCTATATTATTAGCCCAATTTCTGCTCCTTAGTTAAGCCCGACTGAATAGTGCTTTTGTGGTAGAAACACAGCAAACAGTGGCTGCTGTTTTGCATTTTGATTTCAATTGACTCTCTGTACTGCCCGTAAAAGGTTCCCAGTGGGACAGACAGGTAGACAGTATCTCATTCACAGTAAGGGAGGCTGCCTACACACACACTCTCACACACACACACACACACACACACACACACACACACACACACACACACAGTTTTCCCCTGAACAGGGTGGTATAGGCATCAATCAGGCACTTATACTCTGTGGCTTGAATCAAACTGAATGAATCTAAATATACGTTGTTCTGATCTATTGACTCTATGTGAATAAACAGATGTAGAACCTGGTGGTCTCACCAGCACCAGACCCTTTATTAACACAAGTTAACACATATATTATACATTTCCATGAGGTTAATCCAGGTAGTAGGATTTATGGCCATAAACTTGCAGGCTGGTTCCATGCTGTGGATGTTTCATAACTCCATTTCATCTTACTACAAAATGCTTTATAACTCTTTAGAGGTTCATTGTCCACCTTTTTTATAGGGGTTATAGCCTAGCCTACATTATCCAGAGAAGCATAGGGCACAGAGATGTTTTGATCTCAACATTTTCTCCATAATACACACAGCACACATGCAACACTTAAGTCATAATTACAACCCGAGTGTTTGCCCAGCTATAAAAAGAATAGCGCTGTTGGCAGTAGGCATAGTTTCCATGTTGCTGGACTTTCCTGCAGTTTCAAACTGTCAGCATGCATATGTGGGTGCATTGATCAAGTACATTTGAATTTTGCATGCATGTCTAATTTCAGAACTGGACTTGACTTTGGGCGTGTGAGCTAGGTCAGGACATGCAATGGCCTGACAGCTGACATACTGAAAATTTCAGCACTGATTGATGACCACAATTCATAGAATGAACACAGGCAACAAATCTGCTTGTTGCATGTTAACAGAATGGTACAGACTTATGTCAAAGCTTGTGAGATGAATTTTGATGTAGAATGACAGAAAAAACCTACATATTTGATTGTCCACACTGTTAATACTGTTTATGTCATTATCCTTTTAATTCAGTACTATATGATTTTACCTTTTGGGATGCACATATATTCTATAGTGTCATTGTGTTACTTGACAGGGTAAATAGTGCTATCTATATGCAAAATAAAAAGCAATTTTTAATACAGCTTGACATTTGCAATTACAGTCCATAATTATTAATAATTCTCTTCTTCCATGCAAGTCATACTTAAAAGCTGAAGAGTTTTGACAGAAATCTTGAATAGATCCTTCAGTGTTTCAATGCATAAAGTGTTTTTCATATAACATTTTTACGCAATTCTTGTGAATTTGTATGTGAAAATGAAGGCCTGAGACTTTTCAAATAAAGTTTTACCACTGAAAAGAATCGAAATAGCTGCGGTATTGTTTTTCCAGGCTTGGACCTGTTCACCTTTTCTCTCTTGACAGCTGGTTTGATGTCAGCTTTCCAAATATATCCTTGTGGTATCAATTTTGCATTCGCACATACGCAAAGTGAAATAAAATAAAGGGACCAGATTTTAGACAGGAAATGCCTTTATTTCTCCAGAGTCCCCAGTTTATAAACACACCTCGGAAAAAAATAACTGATTCAGCAGAGTCAGTGAGTTTGAGAGCGTGTCTGTGTGAACAGTGTGAATTCATAACCTCAGTTGTTCCACATGGTGCTCGCCGGCTTTGTTTGTGAATGACCACG
The DNA here is from genome assembly GCF_014805685.1 of Silurus meridionalis. Taxonomy (NCBI): domain Eukaryota; kingdom Metazoa; phylum Chordata; class Actinopteri; order Siluriformes; family Siluridae; genus Silurus; species Silurus meridionalis. The sequence continues at coordinate 10,992,469 of NC_060907.1, forward strand.
AGCAAGTTTTTGTTCGAGTTTCTGAACAATATTCATCACAACGCATTTCTTAAAAACCTCAAGTATATCCCAAAGGAGTTTTTTAAATTAACAATAAGGACAAATGGCTTTATTGATTATGGCTTTACAACAAAATGTTATACATGTCTGCTTTTAGCCTGTGGTGTGGACTGTTTGAGACAACTTATTCAAAGTCTTCAATGTTTTGCAAATAAATCTTGAATGCATTGTTATGACAGATATTGTATATTTTCCGAAATAATGGAGAATCTATTCACTTACACCATTTGGACAAAAGTATTGGGACACCAGGGTTTTCCAGCCATATTTGATTATTCCACAAACTTACCACGCAAATCTGGAGGCACAGATTTTTAAGGGATGTCTGTAGACACGGTACCATTGAATTTTTACTTTACTTGAACTAGGAGACCCAAACCTGTTCCAGCTTAACAATGCCTCTGTGCACAAAGCCAGCCCCATGAAGATATGTTTTATATTTGTTGGAGTGAAAGAACTTGAGTGGCGGGTTAAAGAGTTCTGATCTCAACCCTATTGGACACTTAGGGTAAATGCTGACTGCACCTCAGGCCTCCTCACCCTACATCAGTACTTGTTTTCACTAACGCTCTTGTGGAACATCTTCCCAGAAGAATGGAGGTTTTTATAAAAGCAAATGGGAGATGGGATGTTCTAAAAGCACATACAAATCTTATGGCCTGGTAACTTTTGTCCATATAGTGTTTAATGTACATGTGAAGGGGCAGTTGTTTACTTCAAACATTGTTAACATCAATAGAAGTCAGTAGCGATTCAAAGTTTTTTCTCAGTAATGGAAGTAAAGGCCTTGTGCATAATAATGACACGTACACTACAGATGTGGTAGAAAAAGGCGAGGTGCAAGAACTCTGGAGTATCCCATTTATAATGAAATATATTCATAGATTAACTGAATGTGCAGATGTGAACACACCCTGCAGCTATGGCAGAAGGATTACTGTTGATGTGGAATGTGTACCTTAGGACTGACATTACAGTATGAGCACTTCTGTTCCATGCAGTAAGTGTGGAAAATCTGAATTCTTTTAACCCAGAGCTCTTTACTTATAATGTGTGGATCAGTTTTTTATTGTGTCTGGCAGTGAGAGCTTATGTATTTGTTTTCTTTTTGTTTTTGTCTTTATGTAGGCTGGTGGTTTGTCAGTACTGTAGAAGAACAAGGCTGGGTTCCTGCTACGTATTTAGATGCTCAGACTGGCACCAGAGATGACCTGGACCTTGGCACATCAAGATCAGGAGAGGGTAAGACACACACATTCACACACACACTTTCACATTAAGCACAGTGAAAGTGTGTGTCTTTCACTACAGAGAGCTTCATCACTCTGTTCCTAACTGGTTTGACAAATTCGGAAGAAAACCAGTTGCCTTTCACACTTTTGAGAGTCCAGCTGTCCCCAGATGCACAACAGAGACTGCACATTTGAGACTCCCACAAGGCCCTATGGGAGTCTCTCTCACACACAAACACACTCACACATACTCTCATCCGCTATCCTGGCACGCCCTTGTCAGTGATAGAAAAGGATTTTTGGCCAGCACACAAATTCCACTTCATGAAATCGAGTGTAGAAATTCTTTGCTGGAGCATACTTGAGCCAAATGTCTAGCCACTCCCTCTCGGGATGAAGGATTTCGTCACTGTATCACAGGTTTTTTCTTTTTTTCTTTGATGCAGCACTTGCCTCATTTTAGTGCAAATTGAGAGTAATCTGACTTGTGTAGTGATTAAGTGGTAGTAGTTAATCTTATAGACTGAACGTGACATGGTGATGCAGGTATATACACCATATACATTTTGTCTTTGGGTGGGTCATACAGCTGTGGAAGTTCACAAACACACACACACACACACACACACACACACACACACACACACACACACACACACACACACACAGTGCAGGTGCAGCTGCTGCATCTTATTTAGCAGCCAGTCATCAAACCACACAGAGACAGAGAATTTGCAACATGCTGTGAGTTATCCAGCCTAATGAAGTCTTTTAACACAGGCACATACTTCTCATACAGTGCCTTGTATTCAGACACGTTTTCCCAGCTAAAAAGAAGGCAGATATACATGCCATTTCACTTGACCAAATAATATGCCATTTTGTGGTTTCTGTCGAGAGTCTGCTCTGAACATTAAACTACATTTTCCCCGCTGCTGTCCAATTTGATTTAGTAAAGAGCAAGAGGTCTAGGCTGAGTGTAACATTTATATTATTACTAATGATGGTTCAAATTAAAATTTTTTCGCATTCTGGGAAGAAACAAAATAACTTACACCCTACATAAACTACTTTATTTTATACCTTTAATCCATGGTTGGAAAATTTCTTGCCTTACAAAAAAAAATTCACAAAAAAGCACATTTCAATATCATTCAAGCAGTAGCATCATGCCTGCAAGTGGCAGTGGGGAAGTAACGCAATGGGGAAACGCAATGGGGAAGCGCAACAACAAAAAACTGAAAACACAACAGAGAATTTCCAAGCTGGAAAGCAAAAAATAAAATAAAACCCCACACCTGATTTAAAAAGGCAACACAGCATTAAAAACAAATTAACAGATTTAACACAACAGCCCAATAATACCACAACATATGTAGTATAAAAAACATTAACAAACATTAATATTCAGAGAGAGAACACAAGAAAAAAAAAAGAAATTTGTAAATGCAACAGCAAAACTAAAAACACAACAATTGTGAAAAGGCAGCTCAACATATCAGAAAACACATACAATTTTAAAACAAATGTAAAAACAGAAACATTATCATGAACCTGAATTAAAAAGGGCCTTATTGAACATGCTAATCATTGATTGGCTACAGTGCAGCAGTTGAATCTACTGATTTTTTAATTCATTACTTTTTATTCTTTATTCACAAGTCAATAACAGTTTTATTGTAGACAAAATGTCGATTGTACGAGTATGTGAACAATAAAAAAAACTTGACGACTAGTAAGAATAAAAGATTTTAAACTAATTAAGTCCCTTTTCCTTGTAATAATTACAGTACATTCAGAAAGTATTCAGACCTCATTCACCATTATCATGTTGGAAGGTGACCCTAGGCCGAGACTGAGGTCGTGAGCGCTGTGGAACAGGTTTTTGTTAAGGAAATCTCTGTACTTTGTTTCATTCAGCTTTCCCACATCCCTGACCAGTCTCCCAGTCCCTGCTGCTGAGAAACACCAACATCATGATACTGCCACCACCATGCTTCACTAGGATGGTGCCTGGTTTTCTCCAGACATAACTTTTAGAATAGCCGCCAAACAGTTCAATCTTGGTTTCATCAGACCAGACAATCTTATTCCTCACAGTCTAAAAGTCCCTCGCACTTTTTTGGGTTTTGAGGCTTCTGTTTAGCCACTCTGCCATAAAGCCCAGATCAGTGAAGGGCTGCAGTGATAGCTGTATTTCTGAAACCATCAGGTTCTTGGTCACCTCTCTTATTAAGGCTTTTCTCCCTCAAATGCTCAGTTTGGCCAGGTGACCAGCTCTTAGAAGAGTTCTAGTTAAGCCATACTTCTTCCAGTGGAGGCCATTGTGCCTTTGGGAATCTTCAGGGCAGCAGAACATTTTCGTAGCCCTCCCCAGATCTCTTAATTCTGCAGGCAGTTCCTTTGACCACGTGGCTTGTTTTTGCTGCGATGTGTATTGTTAGCTGTGAGGCCTTCGGTAGAGTGGGATGTACCTCTCTACATCATGTCTAATCGGTTGAATTTACCACAGGTGGATGCCAAACAAGGTGTAGAAACATCTTAGCAACAATCAAAAGAATTGGGATGTACCTGCGCTAAAGTTCAATTGTTGTTTAAAAGGGTCTGAATACTGATGTAGTTGTATAATCTGATATTTCAGTTGTTTTCGTTTTTCATATATTTTTCAAACTTTTCTTGAATTCTCTTTTCACTTTGTTATTATGGTGTAGATTAATGAGAAAAATTTTTATTAATGAATCAGGTTGAACCATTAAAAAAAAAAATGTAAATAGTGAAAGTGGTCTGAATACTTTCTAAATGCACTGTATATACTGTGTCCAATCAGCAACGAGAATGCAGTGTTTAATCTGGACCCCTTATTTTCTTTTCCAGTTAATAGTGTTGTGTTTTACCATTAATTTGTTGGATAGCACTTCTATCCCACTTTCAGTGGACCTACTCTGACCTACAGTGGTCCACTCTGATGGAATGCGGTCATTGTTATACCCCGTGTTAGATGAAAGCGGCCTCAGTGTCTGCACTGTGCTTTAAATGTGCTTTTGAGTTGAACCCAACCTGCACAAAGCAGACGTTCATCGCCGTACATTACAGTGAGTTATTATAAATGTTGTAACACATGTATCGTCCCTAACCTGTCATCATTCCCTTCATCAGAGCTTTATCCACCAGTTGCTAACCAAAAAGAAACCCCCATTGTTAACAGACTTGCCATTACTGTTCTTTTCCTTCCCTGTAATATTGTCTTCATGTTACTAATGCCAGTTTTCTTCTTCAGTTTTTCATGTTCAGTTTGTCGTTTGTCTTCCTTTTCTGTTTCTCTCCCCTGCTCCTCTCCTTTCGTCATTCATCCATGTCAGTTACTAAGCGGCGCAAGGCCCATCTGAAGCGACTGGACCGGAGGTGGACACTAGGGGGCATAGTCAACCGGCAACAGAGTCGAGGTGAACACAAACACATACATGCATGGAAACACGGGGGTGTCCGGACGCTTGCTGTGTGTGTGTGTGCCTGCACTGTGGTGTTCAGCAGGAGTCTGTACACACTGTTTCTACTCCTCCTGAGCTATTCATGTAAATCCAATGCGATATTGTATTCATTTGGTTACATTAAGGAATTGTAAATTAAGTTATTCTAAACAAACCTTGGGCAGCATTTTCAACAACAAGGAATCTTGTTCAAATTCTGTAGCATGATATCGGTTATATTAGCAGATAAACACAGGGTTTAACATTGAAAAAATAATGATACTAAAGAGTTCTAAAAACACTTGCTTTTCTTTGCAACGGTCTTAGAACCTCCAACATAAAAACAAAAAAAATGCTACAGAGACAATATAGAAACTAATGTAATGTCCCCCTTTCTGTCACTAAAAGTGTTGGAACAAGTTTGTAGAAACTTCATGAAAATATGAAAAACACATGGGTTCAAATAAAAAAAAAAAAATTGCATTCTTAAACAATAGAAGAATTCAGCAATCACATAAATAGTTAGTCAGCACATAGTTCATTCTATTATGGAAAGTATATAGTAAAGAAGTATATTACCGGGAAAAAAGACAAATATCAGGAGTGCAGTTCAATCAAATGCAATGCTTCCTTTTGAATTCTAGAAAGGGGCCCTAGCATTTCATCTTAACACAGTGCACCTGCTTCGTCAAAAAATGTCTATATAGTTTCCCTAAAGTTGATTATAATTTAATGCTGTGTCAGTGTCCACTACCTTTTCGTCAGCTTTCTGTCAACTGCTCATACAAAAACACATACTTGTGCAAGAGTTCATGCTCCCCTGGTCAGTAAACACTCCTAATCGTCACTATTTTACCCTAGCTAACAAAACTCCAGGATACACCCTTGAAGCATGCTGTTTAATCTGTACTTAAAGTAAAAAAATTGTTTTACTTACATAAATGAGTAAATAGAATTTGACTTGAACAGTAAAACATAATATATAAGGGCTGAAGTGGAAAGTGATTCATGTGTGATTTTTCTTGTAGAGCTAGGTTAGTACTTCAGAGAACAAAATTGAACATGTAAGATCTTTGTATTATGTCAAATGTAATTGAAAAATTGAGATTTTTAACAAGCTGTAATGAAGTACAGTGGAACCTTGACATTTGCGACCTCGATTGTTCGTGACTTTTATTTTTTTACTTTAATTTTTGTTGTTATAGTACAGTACATGTACAATTCCGAATGAAAAAGGAACCATCAAAAGGAGAGTCAAAACCTCGATTTTTGTTACTCCCGAGGTGTCATAGAACGTAACCCCCTCCAGTATCGAGGTTGGACTGTACATATGCTTTTTCACAACTAGATAGTAAAAAAGCAGCAGCTTGGGTGTGAAGACTGATTTCTAGATAGATTTCTAGATATGCAACTGAATGTTTTTCAACACTTTTGTTTTAGTTATGTGTTCGGTTTAGTAGAACTGCCAAGAGAGATATTTCGGCAGATGCTCTATCTCTATGCTGGCACCATTTCTTTCGTTGAAGTTATTCCGAGGTGAAATGCTGTCAGGTGAAAAATATGAGACATGGCAATATTTGGCTAGTGACTAATGCCAAAACGTTTTGATCTTCTGATGGTTTTAGCTTTTCAAATCAAAACATAATATGAACTTTATGTTAATCCATATCCAGATATGGTCACTAGGTGGAAGAATAGGCTGAATAGACAGCTTTGTGCTTTAGTGTGCTTTGTGCAAAGTGCTTTACTAATCTTTTCTTGTTTAGACAACTCTGAAAAGTTTATAAAGATATTGCTGTCTCATGCTGTCTCATGAAAACTTGGACTTGCCAAAGTGGACTAGCCGAACTGGAATAGTTATTACAATTTTCCTTTCAACTGATTCAGTCACTTGATTGTCCGAATCTAGATTGTAATGTGTAGATACGTCAGAATTTACCAAAATGAAGCATTGTATCACCAACCATATAAACATGCATATTTCGTTTGGTTTTACAAAACAGTGCAGCTTCGTGAGCTTTCAAAAGTGTTGCATGGTAACAAGTAATTCAACATTACTGTTGTTCTGGGTAAAAAAAAAATTGTTAGTGGTTTTATTTGTTTGCCTGAAGCCTCATGGTCTAGTAATGTGTGCAGTGAATACAGTCTGTGTGGGCAGTTTGGAGTTCAAGGTCTCTCTCTCTCTCTCTCTCTCTCTCTCTCTCTCTCTCTCTCTCTTTTACCCTTGGAAAGTCACAGTGGAAAGTGTGAAACATAAAAAGACTAGGTGTGCATCCAAGCATAAATCACTGTCCCTCTAGCTTTACTGTTAATCTTTTTTCCTATGAAGCCAAATTAGTCTAAAAGCACAACATCTGAAAACAAATAAAGTAACTGTCCAGCAAAAAGCATGATATTCGATTGTTGTTCGAATGTTGTGCTTTCAGGTCAAGTTTATATTACCATCCCATCTATTTACATTTGGAAGGTGAGCATTGTACTCAGTGAGCAGTGAAAGTTCCCCCAACAGGTTGACAGTGGCAACGTTTTGTTTATGTAAGGCAGAGAGAGAGAGAAAGAGAGAGACGAGAGAGCGAGAAGGAGAGAAAGAGAGAAGAAAGCCTCAGGGTTGTATTTTATTTTTTCTGCTGGCACATCACATTATGACTGCATACAGAGCTAATGTGTTCTGGACCGCCATGACTTTTTCCACCATCTAGAACAGTCACACCACTGCAGTACCACTACTGGTTGGAAAAATTCTACATTTTGCTCACCACTCACACTCCATAACATATTTTCTTATAGCTGTGGTGAGGAAAAGGGTAAAAGTCTAAAATGAAGGCACTCAAATAAGACATTCTAATCTTAGTGTAAAACTAAGGTAAGCTGTCAGTAATGCTTCTTTACTTACATACAGTAGGTTGCTTCGTAATCAATGAATAAAGTTTTATCCTGAGCATCTGAAGAACCTAGCTAGCAAAGCATGGATAACTAGAAACTAGACCAATCTGCTTAAAACAGGTGAATAAATAATTGAATAGTGGGTAGTATTATCCATATGTTACTTAAAACCAAGTGCATTCAGGTCTTGTAGTTCTATTCTTATACAGTTATTGGTAGAGGCTTTTTCCAGCCTTGTTTTTTTCTGCAGAGACATGAGACAGTGACATTGCTGAGCAAAGAAAAATCCTGAAGCTATAACTTATTTGACTGACAGTTTCTCCTCTCTCTCTCTCTCTCTCTCTCTCTCTCTCTCTCTCTCTCTCTCTCTCTGTGTGTCTTTTTGTCTCTCAGAGGAGAAGTACATAACTGTGCAGCCCTACACCAGTCAGGGTAAGGATGAGATCGGGTTTGAAAAAGGAGTAACCGTGGAGGTCATTCAGAAGAACCTGGAAGGATGGTGGTATATCAGGTAAACCCTGTCTTGCTGTATTCTGAGAGAAATATTGAGTTCTCTCATTTGAAGGCAGTTATGTGACTTTTGTGAACTTTTCAAGCATTTTACTGGGTTAGTTATGGGTCTTTTTTTTTACAGTTTTGCTGAAGTATACAGCGGAAGCTTTTCTCTAATGCCTTTTCAGAGCAGGCTGCTTGTTTGAAAGAAGAGTTATGGTTTATGACAGATTTTTCCCCTCTTCCTTTCTCTCTCTCTCTCTCTCTCTCTCTCTCTCTCTCTCTCTCTCTCTTTCTCTCTCTCTTTCTATTTATTTCTATTTCACTCTCTCCCATTCTGTCCGCTTGCCTTATATATAATTTTTCCCCCTGGAGGGAGCTGCTCAGCTAAAAAATATGAGAAGTAAAATCATATGGCATTTTGTTTTAGTGCCTTGATAATCGTTTTTTTCCTTTCTAATAGCTGACCTGAGATTGACCCTGTTTACAAACATAAAGCCTGAAGGGAAAACTCATAAAAAGAAACTACAAATAATAAAAACAATAAAAAAAAAAAAAAAGAAGAAACAAAGCTAGATACTACTACGACGGTTGCTAGAACACTTTTTAATGCTGATCTAAATGAGTTAAGTCATTTCTCTTTGCTGCTTTTTGAACATTCTTGACTCATTTCAACAGAGTAAGAAGAATAAAAATGTAGTAGTAGTCGTCAGTATGTATTATAGCCCTAGCATATACATAACTTTCTCCTTTATATTACAGGTACTTGGGCAAGGAGGGCTGGGCCCCGGCCTCATACCTGAAGAAACTGAAGGACGATCTTTCACCAAGAAAGAAGACCCTGACTGGTCCTGTGGAGATCATTGGTAACATCATGGAGATCAGCAACCTGCTTAACAAGAGAGCTGTCAGTGAGAAGGACGTGCAGACGGATGGAGAGGCTACCACACCGGACCGTCACATCTCCAAGAGCGAGATCAGTCTTCCCATGCCATGTGCCCCTGAAGTAGAGCAAGCTTCAATGATAGCCAGCACTGCCCCAAAGGCAGCCTTGCAGTCTGTATGTAGTGCCACCCAACAAGACACTAAACCAAAGGCTGAGCCGGGCTCGCCTGCTATAGCAAGAGTGGCACCACACCGAGTGGAGATTGGTAAGAATATTTACAAAGACAATGTCATACTTTTGCACATTTGGTTTTATTTAATAGCTTTTAGTTTAATTTTAGTTAAAACATTTCACATACCCTTACTGTGAGGTATCAATTTAATTACGGTTTTCTTTTAAATAGGCTTTGAAGCTATAGGTAAGCCAGACTTTCTCTGAGTTCAAGACTAAAATAATGACAGTGTGTTCTGACTGGCTTGATTAAAAAAGCTCTACTGATTATAGTTGTCAAGTTACAGTACTTTGTGATGAATACCAGTTTTTGTTGTCTCACACAAATGTCAGTCTAAGGTTTGGATTGCTTGATTACAAAAGGATGCAGCGTTTACCAATTACATTTCTGTTACGTCTGATACATCTTTGTGATGTCTATCAGCTGGTAAAGTTATTTTTCTTAATTTTTCCCCTATAGGATCCCCAAACCTCAGACAGAAACCTCCCCCTCGAAGAGATACAAATCTGGTTAGTTACGAAACCTGAAAAAATTAGTAGTAATTAATTACTGGCATATGAAATGACACAATAATGTAACACTATAACCATGTTTTGTGACATCTTCAGGGATTCCAGCTGCCAAAGCCTCCAGAGCCACCTACTGTGGAAACAGAGTACTACACCATTGCAGAGTTTCAGTCGTGCATCTCAGATGGCATCAGCTTCCGTGGAGGACAAAAGGCTGATGTAAGATCTGTTAACACAAAGTATAGGGTTGTGAATCTTATAGGTTTTCCATGTGATTTAAGTTCTGTATCAATAGGAAAAAATATAGATAAAAAAAAAAAAAAGGCTTCTGAGGGTATTGATTAAGCTTAATATAAAAAATAATTTGTAATGTGATCTGCAGGTAATAGAGAAGAACTCTGGTGGCTGGTGGTATGTCCAGATTGGGGATATGGAGGGATGGGCACCTTGTTCCTACATTGACAAGCGAAAAAAGCCTAATCTAAGCAGGAGATCTAGCACACTCACAAGGCCCAAAGTGCCACCCCCTGCCCCACCTGTCAAAAAACAGGACTCGGAGGATAACTCTTGCCCGAGTGCTTCTGCCTCCAAAGCGCCAGAATCCCCCAGTAGGCCTGTATACGAGGAGCCAGAGTATGACATTCCTGCTATTGGATGTGATCTAGATGTGGACACAAGCATTATAAAAAAGGAACCTCGTCCTGTGCTTATAAAAAGCAGTAAAGCTGCTGCTGAAAGAATCGCTCAGGCTACAGGTAAAGCCTCACCACTTTTTACTGTGAAGACTTCACCCTTAAGGAATGAGCACTCAGTGGAGGAAGTCACCAGGGAGGAGGCAATTTATGAGAATGATGGTTTTAGATATTCCTCCGATGACTTCGTTACTGGCAGAGAATCTATTGTTGTGGGTTCAGAATCCCCAAGAAGTCGTACTTTGGGACGCAAACCCCTGGGGTCCTCATTGGGAGGAGGTAAACCTTTCAGGGAACCTCCAGATTTGCGCACTCAGTCACTAACACGTGGTGAGAAGACCAGCTCTAGATTGTCTTCAGATGAATCTGCCCGAAATCCTAAAAGGGAGCCGGTTTTGCGAAAGGATGTGGAACTCCGAATTGGTCAGAGCCCCTCAACCCGTCCCAAGCCAGTGGTCCGACCGAAGCCCCTTCTAAACAAGTCTGAAACACAGAGCCCAGAGAGGATGGATATCAGTAGCTTGCGGCGACAGTTGCGTCCTGCAGGAATTCGACACGGGATAATCCGTGCACGAGGTGGAGAAGACTCTGAAACAGCATCAGTGGTGTCATCAGAGGATTCAGTTACCTCCCGCAGCACTTCAGACCTCTCCAGCACCTATTCGAAGGGCAGCAGAGGGGACTCTGATTTTGAGGGTGTGCTGTACCGTACTACAGATGCGTATGAGCGAGCACAAGAATCTGAGCTCAGCTTTCCTGCTGGTGTGGAAGTGGAGGTACTGGAAAAGCAGGAGAGTGGCTGGTGGTATGTCCGGTGGGGTGTAGATGAGGGATGGGTGCCAACATTCTACCTGGAACCTAGTAGGCAATCTTTAGATGCAGGTGTCTCAGAATCTCATGATGGATCCCTGACAGAGCTTAGCAACACCAGCAAGTCAAATAGCTTAGAAAAGAATGAGCAACGTGTCCAGGCTCTCAATAACCTAAATCAGCAGAATCTTCGCCGGCCAACAAATCCAAGTCCCCCTATTCCCAATAAGCCACCTGGTGGCTTCAGTAAGCCATCCCCCCAGCTTAACGGTTCAGGTGTACGAATGAGGAACGGTGTTCGTCAGGCAGCTGTACGACCACAGTCAGTTTTTGTGTCCCCACCACAGCCTGTGAAGGACACCAATTTATACACAGGGTCCTTAAGGCGCAATGAATCACTAGGTGCCAGTGATCACATGAGGCCTAGTGGTGGTGTTCGCCGAAACTCCTCTTTCACTGCTGTGCGGCCACAACCTGTTACCGATGTAAGGATGAGGTCAGGAACCACCGCAGTTGCACCAGCAGGAAGCTGTAGCCCATTAATTACCCAGAGGAATGGAATTCCAGTCTCTACAGTGAAGCCCAAACCCATTGAGAAGACGCATCTCATTCATAACAACCTACGGGAAGTCTATGTCTCTATTGCAGATTATCGTGGAGACGAGGAGACTATGGGCTTCCCTGAAGGCACCAATCTGGAGGTTCTAGAAAAGAACCCTAATGGATGGTGGTACTGCCAGGTTCTAGATAGCGTACAAGGAAGGAAAGGATGGGTGCCATCCAATTACCTTGAAAGAAAGAAATAACACCAACTCACCTCCCCAAAGAATGTTACTTAAATTTCAATGTACATTTGCTATCAAACTCTATGAGGAGGACTTATTTTGTATCAATATGAGACACTTTAGTGCTGGTTTACTTAAAAGTACATAAGACTCTAAAGATGATCAGTTATGTGTAGGTGGAGTATGCAAACATGAAAATGCCATAGAGCAAAACTGGGCTATCCCAGTGTCTTAAGCCTCTTTGGGGGATAATATCTCCAGTTTAAAAGAAGAACAGAAATGATTTTGATAGAATGGTAGATCCAGGCAAATGTTGAGAGAAATTTTATGCCAAATGGGTGCCTTTGTCCATCATTGACTGAATGTTAAACGGAATAATATAAACACCAGTAAATCAGTATAAGTACCAAACTTCAACTTGGTGCCATAGGCCTATGAGCGCAGGAATCAACCAAAACTATTTTTGCTACAGAGTTACAGAAAAAAGAGAAGTGGAGAGATTTCAGTATGGAGGTAGCACACAAAACGAGTGAGCACTCAGACTCAAACAAGAATGTAAGACATCGGATACGCAAATAAGAAATGGTCTTTACCGTTGAGTGCATTTAAGATTAAATTTGATTTTCATGTTTTTAAAACTTTTGTTAATTTTTTTTTTCTTTTAATTGCATTATCGTATCTTGTGCATTTTCATGTCTTCCTTAGAGATGTATTTCTGCTTTCTTGTGACATCCCTGCAACTCTATCGGCCTGAAAAAAGAAGTCCCTCAGCAAGATACGTGTTCATGTGATCTTTCATTTGTCCTGCTGTGTCTCTGATGAGGGTTTCCTAATTGGCTCTGTTTTTTTTTTTTTTTTGTCTCTCCATTTTCCTTTACCATTTTCCTCACCTACAGTACAGTATAAAGCCCAGCCATTATGAATAAAGGTCAATGATTCATTAAAGAATAAGATGTGGTGCAATTATGTGTATTTCAGTTCGGCAGGAAATTAGATACTCTACGATAAGTGGGATTTTAATACTTTTTATCCTTCTCGTGTCTGGGTATCAAGCCCAGAGTTTAGTTTACAAAATTGCACAAAACAGGTTATATTGCTGCTCTAGGTCTACTATATTTACTGTTTTAAAATTTTGTACTGGAGTATATGGCATCATTTTTGCCAGTCTATCCCAGGGAATTAGTTACATAGAAATGAGCCCAAAATGTGATCAAACGAAATCAAAATGCCAGCACGTTTGCTAGTATTTCTTTTTAGGTTACAAAGAACTTCGATGCAGTCGGTCAACCCAAACGAGGTTTTAGAACTGAGAAAAAAAATAAATATTTAATTACTTTATCTGGAAGCACTTGATTTTTTTTTCTTTACCCACAAAAAGCACATTGATATGAAAGGATAATTTCAATGTATAACAATATTGCTGGGCAGTATTGGATTCAAAGGTGAAGTTACACAGCAAGCAGTTCAGCTTAATTTAATGGACATACAATAAACATTTCATCCATATTTCAACTTAGCTTGAAAATTCACTCTTTTCCAAATTAGTAGTGCTTTTGTTTAGTCATAGAAAAAAGTCCCCTCACTTAAATATATGGTTGTGATCCATGTCAAAAGGCTGATGTTCAAGACTGCTGAAATATTTTTCTAACGAACAGTGCCGTGTGAACTCTTAGTCAGGTCAAGCACTAATTTTTTTGTGTAGTTTTTTTTTCTTCTGCTGGACAGTATTATAGTATTAAACAAAGTTAAGTACCTGCTAGATTGCAGTTATATTCTATTAAGCAGTAGTTAGGTTTTTTTTTTGTTTGTTTGTTTGTTTTCCTTTCTTTTGGTTCTTGTTGTGTGATCACACTGGGACAATAATGGTGAATGGAGTGGTTCATTTGTTGTGAGATGGTGCATTCTTTTGGGAAATAAAAAATTGCATCTATTTAAAGATGCAGTATACTTCATCAGCACATTATTTATTGAACAAAAATGTTCTTTTTTTATTTATGATTATTTAAAATATTTTCAAAGGAAAATATTCACTACCGCTTCTAATTTCTTTTTTGCTCAGTGCTTTTGCCACTGCATTAAGAATCCTCAGTTTCGCCCTCTAGTGAAAACAATTGGCTAATGCTATTTTTTAAATTATTTTTATTATAATTTTTTTTTAAACTGCCATAGAATTGAGGCCATCCAACATGTTTTCCCCAATAATAATAAAATAAACCGACTACACATTTATTCATATAAATGTTTTATTTTTTTTTTTTTATCACATCATTTTTTCCCCTAAATCTTTCCTATTTTTTTGCCAAAGCTGATTCCTGCACCTTTAGCAACTGTGGACACTTCCTCTCTCATTATTGGACTTTCTATAATGCCAGATACTGTATCTAATTCATTCCTTCGAGACTTTTTTTTCATATAAAAGTTACAATTCAAAATAAATCTAAATGTCTTACATCAATTTCAAGAAACTGGATCAAATATGAAGTAGTTAAAAAAATAGCTTCAGTCATTCATATTCAGATAATTTATTTTGGTCATTACATTGATATTACATATATTTATATATTACACACACACACATACACATGTGTATTAAAAATGTGTGCAATTGGAAAGTAAAGAGCATTTTAATTTAATTTCATTTCCCCTCTCCCACTCTGACGATGGCATTATAGAAATGTGACTCACTCCAACATTCTCAATAGATGTTGCTTCTGTAAATTTATTTTACATTTTGTGCTTCGTTTTGTTTTCATCAACAATTTACAAGGGAAATATTACTTCACGCTAGGCCTTTTTTTTGTATTATGTAATTGTGTATCATTTATACTTTTTCTGTCTTCCTTTTTTTAATACATTTTTAATTTGCGATTTATTATTTCCTTTATTCTCTCCCGTGTATTGTTTTGTGACACAAATGTAATGAGGAAATGTGCAATAGAATAATCGGCATCTCACCAAAAACAAGGAACTGCCAGTGGATTTTTGATACTGGATCAAGACCCTTACTTTTTAACGTCAGCTTTTCACATCAGAGTCAAACCAACATTGACTGTCATCTTTGTTCCACATTTTCTGAATTGGATATTCTGAATGTCCCAATACACAGGACAGATGGACATTGGTGCCTGTATTTATAGCAGGACCTTTTGACCCAAACCTTTGTGTTGCTGCCATTTGTGTTGTTGTATTGCCCCATCTAATAATAATAATATTTTCCTGCCAGTGGGATAAAATCTGAAGTAGGGGACTTTAGATTCTTCCTCCTTCACACTGCCAGTGTTTTTGTGTTTCCGTCCATCCCACTGGCTTGTACCCTTATCTTGAATTCTTAAAAGCAGGACCTTGTGACCATCTGATGTTTCTCTCTGTACCTCTACAGCCAATCAGAACAGGGATTCTCCTAACCAACACATCAACAAGCATTGCATTATTAATGTTTTTTACTTACAGTTTAAAGTCCCTGTGCAACATGTAACATGGCCATTTTAATACAAGAGAATGCATATATTTTATACCTTTAGCTTGCATCTTTCACCTTGGAGACACTGCATTTAGTGTACCATTGACTGTCATAATTAAAGCTGGCCATTAAGATCCAAGTACCTTACATTTTTTTCCATAGTAAACTATGTTCACATTTTCCAATGAAAAGATGCATACTGAAGGTAAAAAAAAAAATGCTCCTCTGATGGTACCAACACATTGCTGAGCAAAAGTATGATGTATTCTGTATTTTCTGAGAATATTTTTATCAAATAATTGGATCAAAGATACAAAAAATCCAACAGCTTTTTTTTTTCAAATTGGATTGATGTGAGGGATTTCAGAAGCCTTTTTGATCTATCGGATGTTCTCACTCTCACAAGGGAAGTTACTCATGCCCAAGCCTGTGCTGTTTCAAAAGTCAGCTGAGTGAAACAGACCTGATGCACCACTGCAATTTGCGTCACTCGTTCTGCTGGTTACTTTTTTGATGTCGTTTACATCACTCTTAGAAATAACGTTGCATCCTAAAAGGTTCTATGCATTAGTCAAGAATAAATGATAGCATTTCTTTATAAAACCGTATCCATCCAAAGAACTGCAGAGGAACCTTTTTTCCTCAGCAGTGTGTACATATCATTACTTTTTACAATGTTCCTACAGTGCTATGGGACCGAATCCTAAAATCAGTGTTTGAAAGCCCATTTTCAGCCTATCTTTCAAGCATGGGGTAAATCCTAAATGGCTGGGTTTGTGAGAGTGTGTGCATAAGCGTGTGGAGTTGGTTTGCATGTTGGTAAGATTTATGAAAAGGTGGAAAAAGAAAGTTGACCGATGAATGGTGTTAGTTAGTTTCAGAGGCGGTTTGGTCTCGGTCAGGTGATATGAGATCAGACAGATGTGATGTACCTGCATTCACTTGAGTTATAGCCCTGAAGACATGAAATCTGACAGGTGTCTGGGAAAATTATGCCAGGAAACAGATGACCAGGTCTCTGAGATAATTAATGGTCAGCCTGTGGAGCTATGTGAATCATTTATATCTGAGTCAGGAAGCGCTGACAGCTCATCCGATGTTTTAGGAAAAGCTGTAGCCGGTGAAGCTTTGCCTCGGGCCTGCTATGCTAAAAACACCCAGCTTATTGCTAGTGCTCTTGTAGATGATTGCGTTTGGCGGCAGGGCCTGTTGGTATTCCACACGGATCGACTGTAGGCGGCCTTCATTACAATGCAGACGTTTGGAGCACTGCGGGCACTGAGAGCTGCTGTGAAATCACATTATCCAAGCAGCTAGTTAATTACAGCTCTTTCGGGGGTCGCATCTTAAATCCCAGTGACAGCTAACTGAGGAAAACGAGAAGTGCGTATGGATTAATGACTTGTCAAAGAAGGGAAACGTTTTTCCATCAAACGTAACTTATTCTGTGCATCTATAACATGTTTACTGGCTTGACCTGACTCGGAAGGTCTTTTGACAAGGAGCTGAAAGAGAAAGCTTGCTGTATGTGTGGTCTGGTGAGACATATAAAGTGTTTTTGAGGAATTTTCTGTAGGTGTTCGTTTCATGTTTGGGGTTTATCCGGTGATGTTGATGTGATAGTGCTGGATCCAGAGTGGTAGGGTGCTGTGTTTTAGATAGAGTTTTTTTTTATCAGAAGCAGCGAGGAACGACAAACATGCTGGGTCTCTCTAATGTGTCACCGCTTGCCATCTCTGTCGCTGTTTGAGTCCTCGCTTTAATTATCATTTCTCTTGTATTAATTAACAGTCAAGGAAATTATGGCATGCTGGGGCAGATGACGACGCGCTCTAAAGCCATCAACTGCTGTGTGCTGCATCGAGTCTCACTTTGCCGACAGTAAACATGCCATCCGGTGCTGGGTTTATTAGCAGGGGGGATTTTAATAACCTGCCCTTAGGATTGAATCTCTGATAGATAAAAAAACTTCTTCTCCTACAATAATTAGATTAGATGTTCAGGACATTTTTGAATGCAGGTGGTCCACAGCTTTATTGTTTGTTTTCAGCAATGTTTCATTGTTTTACCTATTTTGTATTTTTGTTCATAGTAACATTGTATCCTGCGTTGCCCTAAAAGAAAAAAAAAAACAATAAAATATATCATTCTTCTTTCATCTCACGGTCGCACTGTTATAGATTCTTTGTAAATGCAGTAAAGTCATTTTTGTAAACTATATGCAGACCAAAGACAAAATATACTATTTTTTAATGTCTACCTGGAGATGTAACTGTATGTGCTTGTAGGATGAATAATGCAGGAAGAGAAATCAGACATGATGACGTTTAAAAGAGCATTTGTCTGTCTGTCTGTCTGAATTTTAAAAAGTGTAGTTTGTTGCTACATGTATTATTATTATTATTATTATTTTATTATTATTATTATTATGATGATGATTAGCGCAAATATATCTCTCTTCACTAGGGGGCAGTCTTACACAAGACAAAGCAACCAGAACACTTAGACAGTCGAGGTTTTATGATAATTGATGAAATCACACACAAGTTTCACGTTAGGACAGGACTAGCGCTTTTCTACAATGTTGGATTTTATTTTATTTTTTTAAGAAATGTACAATCGCAAGCTTTAAGTGACTTTAAAACAGGAGAAAGGTCCTTATTATCACAATTTTATATTATAAATTTGTTAATTCATCTTTAATAACTGCACCATCTTAGTCATGTTTGTAGTGGATCCGAAGCTTATCCTTAGAACTCTTGAGATGGAAATACAAAACATTGTACATTGCTGCCATTGTTAGTTATCTTGAACCTGCAAGAAATATAGAACATAGAAGCCCACAGTATAGCTCATGTCTACAAGCTAAACATCATCTAAATTCAGGATATACACTACAATGTCATGCAGAAAGGAACATCCAATAAAAAATCCTGATTTGAAGTTCTATTATTGCAACAAAAAAACACTGAATAGTATGTGAGAGCCAGAATTAAAACTCAGGCCATGTTCAGTGGATAATAATGAACATATAAAAAGTGAATAATCAATCGCAAGCAAATCATACAAGAAGCTTTCTACTGTCTTGTTTGATTCATTACAACACATACGCTGCTTTCTAACTTTGGGTACATAATAAAGGATGTCGAGCATTTCTTGCAACAACAGCAATGAAATGGAGTCCAGATGCATGCCAGAGTAACATTACCTGTAGATGAACTCTGTTGCAGTAGCAGCATAGTTAGTTGATGTTCTAAATTATAAGAATATTACTGACATTCAGTGCAGACCTTTTACTATGATTACTCCTGAAAAGGGTGCGTCTCAAATGCAAGACACAAGACGTTGGCATTTTGCATATGGAGGATGAATACCATTTTATTAAAGCAAGAAACCCAATTAAGACTCTACACTACAACCACAACTGTCCACCTACATCATCTGGAGCAGTTCAGAATCAATATTTGTCTAATAACATGACAAAAACATAAACATTTTAAAAAATCCAACCTACTCACCAGAGATGCAGACTCATAATTTGCACCGCTCCTCAGAGGCTGTAATCCAGTGGTACCGCTTGTATTCACTGGTCTGGAAGTGGAGAACAAACCCTTTCCCGGGCTGAGACAAGCTAGCTAGCTTCAGGGTTGGGCGACCTTTAATCACGATGTCTAGCTTTTCTGGAAATAAAATTTTTAAGTATGTTCAAAACCAAATAAATTTTTCTTTCTCTGTAGGCATAAAACAGTCTAACTCAGATGTATTAATGTGTGCAGAGCTACACACGTGTTTTGCCAATCAAACTTGGCTGTAAAGTTTCCCTCTGACCAACCAATCAGAGGACGGAAAAATGCTGACGCTATTCTGGGCCAGCTATCTGCCCTGTGAGGAGAATATTCTTTATGGTAAAAGAGCCAGCAGAAGAGACTTTGAAGGCCCTGGGCAGATTAGATTGACATGGCAGCACAATAGAGACTGAAATCTCATTGGACAAAAGATCTAACATCCGCATACACGTACTGAAAGCAGTGCAGCCAAGAGAAACACTACAAAATGAAGAGAACAAACTGTTGGGAATAAATTAATACAATTTAGAATTTAGGTTGTAAATGAAGGTCAGTGCTTCTGATAGTGTTTAGGCCAGCAGAGAAGGCTTTGCTGGCCCTGACCGCCCGCCACTGCTCAAATGACATCATCAGTCCATCTACAGCTGTGAAATTTATGGCTAAAAGCGCTCATTATTATGATTACAATTACGAGTGCACATATATTTCTCTCCACTAGTATTACAAAAGACAAAGATTTCATCTGGTTGACATGTGAGTTTGTTTAATTGTTAATATGGAGTCTGTGTGCAGGTTTACACAGCGGTACACAATACTGTAAACACTAACAGATGGAACAATTGCTCAAAAAATTCAATATTCATGTCACACTCCAAAATTAAACAAAGACTTATCTGTATGAGGGAATGACAGGGTGTTGGCTTTTGCTTTAATCAGCTACTCACTTTTTACTGCTACATACTAATGGGATTATAGTATTATGAATGGAACAAGGCACCATTCACTCCCAATCCCACTCACACTTTCTTGTGTTTCCCGAAACCTTTTTGGGGATTCACCATCTTGTGAAGCTGAAACACGTAGAGTAGATGCAACCTGGAGCACAGTGGGGGCCACTGTTCACACTTATCCTATTAGTATGTAGCTGTAGTTACACAGACACAGTGAATAGCTGATTAAGGCTGAAGCCAACAACCAGTAATTCCCTCATACAGAAACGTCTTTGTTTAATTATGGAGCTGTGGCTTTGATATGACTTTTCTGACCGATTGTTCTGACTGTTAGTGTTTACAGGGACTTCATGTACCGCTGTGTAAACCTACACACTGACTCACCCTGCCCATTTTAGAAGGTGAAAAAAATAATAATAAATAAAATAAAATAATAAATAATAAAATAATAATTAAAAAAAACATATATATATTATAGAAATATATCCATTATCAACACTAACAGTATTACACTGAAGCAAATGTTGTTTGAAGGAAAAAAATCACTGCTGTCCATCAGTTTCCTGAAGCCCCTACACCTGGAGTTAGTTGCCAATCGGAACAATAAAATGCTGTTCTCAAATTAATTATAATTTTATTGAGTTTTATTTGTAGAGCTCTTTAATAATAAACATTCTCACAAAGTGGCTTTACAAAACTTTAAACTTTTTAATTTTTTATTTATCCCTAAAAATGTATCCCTACAGTGACAAAAAAAAAAAAAAAACCCCTTCCTGAGAAGATATGGATGAAGAAACCCTGAGAGACTCAAGGGAAATTTGAGATTTGGGATACACCATTATTCAGAGGAACCTAGCATACTTAGCATTTAGGGAGGCTAAATATTATACTGCAGCCAGCCACTAGAGGGCCTCAGAAACATTTATGGCTTCACTTTTGAATCCCTGTTACACCGTCTACAGTTTTTTTTAATTGCAACACACACACACACACACACACACACACACACACACACACACACACACACACACACACACACACACACACAAATTATTACATACAAATTATTGTCCCTAATGTATGTGAAAGAAATAACATAACTTAATAACACGATATAATTGTGAACAATAAATACACAATATAAAGTAAAAATAAAGCAAATTAACGTCGCTGGTGTGAGGGATACAAGAGGGAGGAGAAGAGGAGGGTTGCTTGAAAAAGAATCTCCTTCCATTAAAACACGTGGTCACAATACTATAGTAAACGGTACGTTCACACGAATGTTGGACATATACAGAGAAAGCTGAACTGAGCTCCCATTGTTTTACACAGCGAGAGAGAAAGAAGCATGTGTGCCTTTCCTGTGTTGTTCGCATGATGCTAGATGTTCGCAATGCAACTTATCTCTTGTAATGCAAGTTACGTTTGAATAAAACATTTTCCTCGTCCTTCAAAGCAATCGTGAAGCAGGTTAATTATCATTTCACCAAAGGGAACTTTTGCTGTGTTTCCACTCAGACAGTTTTAATTGCCGGTTGTGTGCATCATGGCGGATTTTGATGCTTGATTTGAGACTTGGCACAGTTAAACAATTGTTTGTTTATTAAAAATAATTTTTTTGCTGCAGTTTATTTTTTTATATATAAGTAAAGAAAGGACGATGTGATTAAAAGTGTGTTGCATTGATGGTTTTAATTTCACCTCTTTTATATTTATTTAGAATAGAATAGAATAGAATAGCCTTTATAATTTATTTATTTAGTTAATTAATTTATATTTGAAGAAAAATGGTCAAACAGAAATGTGAACTGAATTAATAGTGCGTTAATTAAATATGTGCCGTTAAAATTAGTTTGCGTAAACGCGATATTAATGCGTTAATTTTTTCAGCCCTTATATATACAATATATTAAATATTGAATTCATCGTATGATTGTCATGAGTTAACTCAATTAATCACAACTTAATCGCACATGTCTATCTGTGCTAAATGTACCACTAATTAATACTTTTTTATGTTTTTAATACACTAAATAATTGTAGCAGATCTTATAAATATATTAAATTCATTCAAAACCTCTCTACAACCTGAAAATTATTCTTTTAATATCGGTTTTTTTTTTTAAACGCCATGTTTCTAGTTATATGTAAATTTTTTTGTGTGGATCTTTTAATTGTTAAATACGTTATGTGGCTCCTTTAAGAATTATGTTCCGGTTCCGGTTCCGGTTGCTTTCCTTCAGTTCACGGTAAGCTCGGCTGAGGAGAGGTCAATGCTGAACTTGTCTGGGAAGGCCACGAACTGAAGTTTCTTTATTCATTTGTTATTTTTATTCGTTCATAACAAAAAGTGCAAAGAGGCGTCTTTGTTGTCCGGGCTCATTCAATCGCCAACACAACCCAGAGTGATGGTGCAGACTGGTCACATACAGCGGGGAAAAGAAGTATTTGACACATCAGCATTTTTATCAGTAAGGGGATTTCTAAGTGGGCTATTGACACAAAATTTCCACCAGATGTAGCCATCAAGCCAAATATTTAATTCATACAAAGAAATCAGAACATTTAAGTATACAGGTTGAGTCATAATAAATAAAGTGAAATGACACAGGGAATAAGTATTGAACACATGAATATAACAAGGTGCAAAATGGCATAGAAAGCCAGGAGATCATCAGCTGCTTTAGTCCTAATTAATGGCCTATAAAGGCTTCTCATTACCCTGGAGGCACACAGGAAAGACTTCATGATGGGTAAAAGCAAAGAACTCCCTCAGGATCTTCGTAATCTTAACGTTGAAAAGGATTTTGATGGGAATGGTTATAGGCGCATTTTCAGAATGCTGAATGTTCCTGTGAGCACTGTGGGGGCCATTATCAGGAAATGGAAAGAGCATCAGTTCACCATAAACCGGCCACGATCAGGTGCTCCACGTAAGATCCCTGGAGTCCAAAGAAAAATCAGGAGAGTTCGCCAAGAGCCAAGAACCACTCGGGCAGAACTTCAGGAAGACCTTGCATCAGCAGGTACTGTTGTTTCAAAGAAAACTATAAGCAATGCACTGAACCGTAATGGCATCCATGCACGCTCACCACGCAAGACTCCATTGCTGAACAAAAAGCATGTTGAGGCTTGGTTAAAGTTTGCGAAAGAGCATTTGGAGAAGCCTGTGGATTATTGGGAAACTATAGTATGGTCAGATGAAAGCAAAATTTAACTTTTTGGCAGTCATTCTACACACCATGTTTGGAGAAGAAATGGCACTGCCCACCACCCCAAGAACACCATACCAACAGTTAAGTTTGGGGGTGGAAGCATCATGGTTTGGGGCTGCTTTTCAGCAAGGTTTACTGGCAGACTTCATATTATTGAAGGCAGGATGAATGGAAAAATGTACCGGGACATTCTGGATAAAAATCTGCTGCCATCTACCAGAAAGATGAAAATGAAAAAAGGGTGGACATTTCAGCAAGACAATGATCCCAAACACAAGGCCAAGGAAACAATGAAGTGGTTTCAAAGAAAGAAAATCAAGTTGCTTGAATGGCCCAGTCAATCACCTGACCTAAATCCCATAGAAAATCTATGGAGAGAACTTTAGATCAAAGTTCATAAAAGAGGCCCAAGGAACCTTCAAGATTTAAAGACCATTTGTGTAAAAGAATGGGCCAAAATCACTCTTGAGCAATGTAGACGACTGGTCTCTCCATACAAGAGGCGTCTAGAAGCTGTAATCACCAACAAAGGCTTTTCTACAAAATATTAAATAAAGTTTGTTCAATAATTATTCCCTGTGTCATTTCACTTTATTTATTATGACTCAACTTGTATACTTAAATGTTCTGATTTCTTTGTATGAATTTAATATTTGGCTTGATAGATACATCTGGTGGAAATTTCGTTTCAATAGCCCACTTAGAAATTCCCTTACTGATAAAAATGCTGATGTGTCAAATACTTATTTTCCCCACTGTATTCAGCATACGCATAGACAAATATGGATACTTTATGCAACTGTATGTTTATTATAAGTAAAACCATCCTCAACACAGAGCACCAAAATCAGTCATGATGCACACATCCGGCAATTGAAACCGTCCGTGTGGAAACATAGCAAAAGTTCTGTTTGGTGTCCTGATTATTTATGTAATTTAAACACCATAATTACTATAAAACCCTTGACCTTAAAAACCCTTGAGCTTGCAACCTCAGCTCCTGACATCACATTTGGCATGTCATTTGGATAAAACAAAGCATTGCGTCACAAATATCTCATTTACTGCTACCCACAAGTGTGATGGAAGACCCATCATGTCATCAGGGTTTATGTAAATCTTTATAAAATTATTCAAGGTGCCTGTAATGGAATTACACTGAATGAAATCCTGTGTGTTTAAATTATAATTATCCATGACTTTTCCTACTATCATTTTCCAAACATTCATAATGAGCATTGAACAGAAGAACAGAAACAGGGAACGATGTGTAGCTGAAACACATTTGAAAAGTTTATTGACACAATCATTCTATGACTCACACTATACTGTACAAAGCTTACAAATCAGTCACCGTCTGCAGCAGTAGAGTAAAAATAAACACCCCGGACAACGTTTGCACGACAGAAAATAGATTCACACACTGAATAAGTTTTCTAATGGGTGAGTTGCTTCTTAAGGTTTCAGTTCATTAAATCACTGATTTGTCTGGCTTTGAAACTACGGTGAACTGCAAACCAGCAACATTGAGCTATATGTGAAAATTAAACACGGATTAACCGAATCACACTATTGAATAAAAACATCTTCAAAGGTGCGGAAGGTTTCTAAACTTGTAATAATAAATATTATTTTAATGATTCTTTAGAAAATGACATACTTACTATAAAATTGCCATACAATAACTATGGAAACATTTTATTTCCTTACTTTTTTTTTTTTTTACATTTGTAGTTTAGCTTTTTCTGGCCCATAAACTGTAACTGCTAAGTCCTGCATCTTCTCTTTTACCAGCATCACACCATGTTTACCTGGTTGCAGCATGAACTGGATTTAGTGTTCATTGCGCTTGCAGAAGCAAGCAGAAGACATTAAAAAAGATTTTAAAGCCTAACCTGATTAGTAATCATCTACATATGTTAAATAAATTGAACTAAAATAAGGTGCACAAAGGAAATGAATTTAGAATGTCACGTTGCAAGAACTAAAACCTCATATTCCTGCAAATAGAAAAAGGAGATTTATTCAAGATGTCTAAAAGGTGATTATCTGTACCATATACTTGAACATTCAACACATCATACACTACATGAATAAACTCAGTATTACAAAGTTGACAACGATCAGAAGTAAAGCCAGCTGTGGAGCATCTTTTTCGATCTTCTCAGCAAAAGTTATTCTCATCATCTTTACAATGTGATGATACAACAGGGGGGGAAATCATAACTGATTATATCACACTAAGTTTCACTTTAGGACAGAGCTAGTGCTCTTCCACAATGCTGGATGAATGCATTTGGTCAGGAAATCAATATTAAGTGGTCATTGGTCAAAACGACAGAAATAAAGCTGTTTAGAAAAAGTACAATCACAAGCTTTATAAAGTGACTTTAAAACACAAGGAAGGCCTTTTTTTCTCATCATTTAAGATTATAAATTCATTCATTCATCTTTAATAATCGCTGTATTTTAGTCACGTTTGTGGTGGATCCAGAACTTATCCTGGGAACACTTGAGATGAAAGAATACTCCCTACATGAGACACCAGGTCATCAAAACACACTAAGCAGACGCACATTCACACCAGGGACGATTCGGTGCAGCCAATCAACCCACTGGTATGTTTTTGGACAGTGAATGGAAAACCTAGATGAAACCCCACACACAGGCACTAACTTGAGCTCAGGATTGTGAGCTTCGATGTGATGTTTAATCACAAAATAGCTGGTTTTTATCGTCCTTATCATTACGGCAAAACTAAAGATTATACATTGCCGCCGTTGTGTGCTTATCTTAAACCTGCAAGGAACATAACAATGTTTTATGATTGTTCACTGCAAAACCCCACAGTATAGCTCATGGATAGAAGCTAAGCATCTTCTATGTCTTCCAGAGAGGAACATCCAATCAAATAATTCTGATTTTAAGTCTCACCATTGTAAAGAAACAATGGATAGAATGTGAGAGTTTGAATAGAAATTCAGGTTCATGATCAATTGATATTCATTAACATATAAAAAGTGAATAATGCAAGCAAATCTTACAGCTCCAAGTGTTGTAGAAAAAAAACAAAATATTGCATGTAGGGTATTGTCATACAAGAATCTTTCTACAGTCTTGCTTTATTTATTACAAAACATACGCTGCTTTCTAACTTTGGGTGCATAAAAAAAGGATGTCCAGCTTTCAAATATATACACAAAGTCAAAATATGAGATTTTTTTGTGACAGCAGCGATGAAATGGAGTAAAGTCCAGATGGATGTCGTTGTAACATTGCCTGTAGATGAACTGTGTGTTGCTGTAGCAGCATAGATATTTGATGTTCTGAAGTATGAGAATATTACTGACATTGAGTGACAAACCTTTTCCTATGAGTACCAGTGAAAAGGGTGTGTCTCAAATTATATCAGTCCATCTCCAGCTATAAATGTATGGCTAAAAGCACTCTTAAGGCAAAATGACACTGAAATCTTTCCCTTTGTCCTCCAAACATCAGCTCCTCTTCACTCAAACACATTGCATTCTCATGTATCTTGCGTTCAAACACAATATAATACGCATGTTCCAGCTCAAAATGTCTGCAACCATGTGCTTCCCCACTGCCCTCAAGTAGTTATCCTGCAACATGTCATATTTGACCTCGAATAAAGAGGGTACATGGTGAATTATGGATTGCCCGGGCAAACCAAATAGCCTCATCTGACAAATGATCGGTCCATTGTTTAACATCTCAAGGCTGTGTTTCCGCTTTCCCAAGATTCCCGTCTCCATGGCAATTGCATGTGCTGAGTGCTTCAAGAAGCTGTTTGCAACACTTGAATGGCAAAACTGACAACGGAGGCATGAGCTTCAGAGTCAGACTGGAGCTTTGATTGCAGCATCCTGATTTAGACTGATTAAAAGAAATACCACAGAAAAATAAGTATAACCCTATTTTTCTTTCCAGTTCTTTTCTAAAGAGAAGTTTGTATAAGAAATGTGTATTTTGTTAAGTCATGTGATTAACCTGCTTTGCCACCTGGCTGCTGGAATTTAAAATTATTCTGGTGCTTTTTTTTTTAATAATTATTATTTTTTAATACTCCAATCACACCCATTTTTCATACACATGAAAATTATGACCTATATAATAGTAATATAAAATGCATTTTTAGTGTTTTTTTAATATCTTAATGTATGATCTTTGGTGGTAATGGTGTTGGTGGTGGTCTTAAAAACTTTTCCTCATGACATTCTGAGATTGTCTACTCTGAACCAATCTACTTCCTCACAAGAGTGAAAAAGGAAATTCAAAATTTTAATTCCAAATACAGCGTAAGGGCAACGCGCCCATTTTGTCAGCTGGTATCAGATTCCAAACTGAATTGATTAGGCTCAAGGCAATTTCACTATAGAACTATGCACTGACTTAATCAAAGCTTGACATTTAAACGTTAACCCCGAGTTCACGCCGGATGCGTTGCGTAAGTGTTACGTCACGACCTGTCGGCCCACACCAGACGTCTCTCAGCTGCATTTCTCTACACCTTGCTGGCAGGAGAAACAGCATTTTAATTATTAATTATGTGCAGATCTTTAATTTACATTTTCTTAATTTAGCGAGCTTCCATAATCATTTAATGTTTAACCACCCCCACATCTCAGACGCACCAATGGTAACCTCTGATTACAGATACCTCTTACCTGGTACTCCTTGCCTCTTTAGTTTACTGAATCTATCTCTGCTATAGTGGACTTTATAAGCAAAGCAAAAGTGCTGTAGCTAATTACAGCGATGCTGATATTCAGTATAACTGCATATTGCTTTTATAAACAAGAAATAAATACAATTGTCTAGGATGCGGTATCATTAAATTTTACCCTTCACTTGAACTAGGAGACCCAAACATGCTTTTACAGCAATGCAGCTGTGCACAAAGCCAGCTCCATTAAAATGTAGTTTACAATTGTTGTTGTGGAAGATCGTAAGTGGCCTGCTCTAGAGATCAGACCTCAACCCTACTGAACACCTTTAGGATGATTTGAAACGCTGACTTTATCTCAGGCCTCCTTACCCTACATTAGTACCTAACTTTTTTTTACAAAAGCTCTTGTGTCTGAATGAGCACAAATCTACACAACCATACTCTACAATCTATTGGAACATCTTCCCAAGAAAAGGAGGTTAGTATAACAGGAAATGGGGACTAAATATGGAATGGGATGTTCAAAAAGCACATACAGTACAAATCTAGCTAGCTAGCTCAGATAACTTACAATAGTTTGAGGTGTTTTTCTCATCTCTTCTTGCTTTCTATCTTCATCTGACAAGCTTCCATGTTTTAGGTTGAAATACATTTACATTTGCGGCATTTGGCAGACATCCTTATCCAGAGTGACTTACAACTGAGCAGGGGAGGGTTTTAGGGCTTTGCTCAAGGGCCCAGCAGTGGCAGGTTGGTGGTGGTGGGATTTGAACCTGTGATCTTCTGATCCAAAGCCCAATGCCTTAACCACTGAGCTACCACCTCCCTATAATTGTTTGATTTGTCCACTAATGATCTAGGAATTAGGTTTTGGGATTTTGTTTGATGAGTGCGTATTTGCCACTTAAAATTGAATACTATATCACTATTATGCTTAGCACTTAGTAAAAATGCCCTAAAACTTGATTTATTTAGAATTAATTCCATTTTAGTCCTATTTAAAACACCTGATAAAGTCAACTATGACTAACACCAGTTCAAAAGATACTTGACTAGTCAGGCACATCCGTAATGCACCAGCAGCACCATATTATCACATGGAATTATTAATCTGTTTGTTTCAGCAGGGAATTGAGGTTTCACATTACGCTGCTTAACACAGAATCGTACTGTCATCAGTCCTTCAAGGTCCTTTAGTCAATTTGATACATCAACACTGCAAGCTGGCAGAGTAGCTTAAGTGTTAGGTCCGAGAGCATTCAAGCACGTGGTTTGGGGCATACTGTACATCCCTCACTTAATCTCAGCTGTACACAGACAGAAATTGTGACACTGAAACATTTAAACAAGAAGCTAACGGGAAAGGTTTTAAGGGCGGCCGAAAGGTTAAAGGAAAAAATATCACTTGTATATCTTTTTGAGTATGTTAAAATACTTTTTCCAGCTTCCCACATCTGCAAACAGACGAGACTCCGAGTCTCCTATGGCTCAAAAAGAGTTGAAAGAGTTGAAAATAAGATGGAGATATTAACATTTCAGATATTAAAGTCTCCTGGAACTTCCTGATTTGCTTGAGGCTATTTACAGTTTTGCGTCTCCTTTTATCCTCCTCAAAAAAGAGCGTTTTATTCAGATTCCTCCTTTCCTGAGCAGCGTCACGACCGGTTACCGTAGCAACAAAGCCTCGTGCATGAAACTGTAAGAGACCTTTTTGCGGACGGATGCCTGAGGCTTTACGGTTCAAATTCATCACCATGGGAACAATGAAAGGCCAAGTACATGTCCCTGAACCAGAAACCTCGTTCCTCATATGCGAGGGTCTCGTTATGTGTCTTTGTTTTGGCCTTCATGGGCCATCATATGGTGTATTACAAAAGTGGAATATGATTCCTATGTGCTCCGGTAGGTCTTTATAATGTCTTTAATAGCCCTCCTGCAGATTGGACAGCAGGCGTTAGACATCTTTTTAAGGCGCAGGCCACAGGTGTAGCACAGGCACATGTGGCCACACGCATAGATAACCGTGTCCACTGCGTTCTCGTAGCAGATAGAGCACTCATCCTGCCACGAGCTGAAGGATGATGGGAAGGTTGGAGACTTGGACAGGTGGATGGGTGAGCTTGGGGTTTTTCCTTTAAAGATGAAAGAAAAAAAGGGAAAATTATTTGCACACAATATTGATTAAACAAGCTGCCACTACAAAACACATTTTAATGCTCAAATCTGATTCTATCTATCTATCTATCTATCTATCTATCTATCTATCTATCTATCTATCTATCTATCTATCTATCTATCTATCTATCTATCTATCTATCTATCTATTGGTTGGAAGCTGCTGGTTTCAATAACAGTAGCTCTAACAGCAGTTCAGGCACTCATTTAAAACTAATTTAAATTATGTTTTTGTTCTAATAAAAGTTTTTTTTGTTTGTTTTTGTTTTGTATTTACAACTTTACAGGGCCTTTAAACATTAAAAATGTGCTGTTATTAAAAATAAATAAATGTATATCATTTATTGAAGTTTTATGTAAAGAGGTGTTTATTTCATATTTATAGTCTCTAATGTCAGCATTAATGCAGTAGTCAGTTTTTCACCTGAGGTAAGTCCTTAAAACAAAGTTCTTTCTATTTTTTGTCTTAAAGTAATAACCGATACCAACTAAAAATAGTTAAGAAGTACCACTGAATTAAAAATATTTTAGTCACTGGCAATGTTGTTGTATTAAAGGTAATACACATTGGAGTGTTCTGATATTGGAAAAAACTAAATCACTTGCAGGGTTAGAGCATGATTATAGTTAAAACACATCACTCTGTCTTGGATTATTTTCCTGTATCGACTATGTAACGTTTTACTCCTTACATAAAATAGCACAGATCACTTGCCTGTGACGGAGGTGCAGAACGCTCCAGAGCAGCCTGAATTTATTGTTGGCTCTGAGCTTCCACTGCATAGGCCTGCTCCAAGAGAGTGAGAAGAAGAAGAGGAGGGTGAGCTAGGGCTGGATGGGCCTTGAGTATCGCTCGGGTGAATAGAGCCTGAAACACATGTGTAAAGGAACATAGGAAAAGATGTTAATTCTGGCATTTCCTTGACTTGCCTGCTTCTGCTACTGACATCAATAATGAATAGCATGTGCAGCTTTAATCCCCAGATGGGAGTCAAACAAGGGGAAAAGCTAAGCTGCATGATCCATGGTCAGTGGCTGATATATTATTGCTGTCCAAGGTGACCAAGATGGCATTTCATTGTGATTAAGCAAGACATGCACTCACTGGAATGTGCTGAGCCACATAACCCTCTACAGTTTTGTTTTGGCAGGGAGTGTCCAGTACCCAGTGTGGTTTATAAATTGTTCTGAAGTGAGGCTGGAATCTGAATATGACACCTCTGCAGAGTGGAGTGGTATCATTAACACTGTAGTCAGACAGGACAGCCAACTTTTTCCACTATCAAGGCAAAATTTCAAGTAATCTGTTTGAACTGCTTGAGCAGCACTAAGCAGATAAAAAAAGCATATAATGTTGACATACTTTCAATTATGTACTACTATAACTACTAACATTTATTATCAGGAAATACCAAAATGTTTCTATATAATGTAACACAATATATGTAACCATGCCTGCATATCTATAAAAACAGCCAAAAATATATACTGTATGGCTCCCCTGAGGTCTACCCATATCAGATACAGATAATGCGATGTCCCACAACAATCTATATTCGGCCCAACAAAAATGTGACCTGAGCACGCACGTGATGCACACTGCACGCATGTTCTGCAGCTTTTGCGAGGCTCGACTTAGAGCTGGGTGTTATACAGGGCACGACTGAAACAAAGAGTGCACAATGACATCTGGCATGCCATTGCACCATTTGATCATTACGCACAACCATCCATTTTAAATCCTCCTCTGTGAGTCATCAGAGACTGCAGGGGCTTGGACGTATCCACACCATCTCATCAGATTAACAACAGGCACAAATGTTGACTGTAGAAGAAAATGAGAGAAACCCTTCAGGAGACCGTGAAGACAGATGTCTGATTCCAGAGCTCTGTTTTAAGCGTGTAATGAAAACTTTGTGGCTCCATGGATGCACATTTAAACTAGTTACATACCTTTGGTAATCTTAAAAATTTGGGTTTTGAGTGCTATTGCTTTAACATTCATATGTTATTTGATGTAGAAACATTACGAATCAAAGACAAAGCAGCATTTCAACTACATCAATAATTGCACAGTGGGACTATTAGTAAAATACTATTTCAGATGTAATATATACTGAATTTAATGTTGGACAGCAACACACTATACACACTATATTATGGTTCTTAAACTAAAATTGCTTGAGGTCCAGTAAATGAACCCTCCCTGTCAGCTGAGGTCCAGGACAATTACATACCTTAAAACATGAATTGATGCCATTCCTCAGTGGTTAAAAACGGAAATCTCATATCACATTTTAACTTCAGATGTGTTGCGTCTACCTAACTAAATGTATCTAATGTTCAACATTGTGTTTCTGAATGATATTGAAGATAATATTTTACCAATGCAACTTGAAACATAGAAGAGAGAAATCAGGCAAGTGCCAGTGTTGGAAAAATGAAAAAGTGCAAGAAATCCTTAATATGTTCATTTGTACAGTTCCTTTAAGTCTATAAAAAGGTAAATAACTTTAAATGAAAATTAAATGAAATCGTCGCTTCGGCTGAACTGTTAAACTTAAAGATGGAAGCATCTCGAAAAACTCTGTTTTCAGCATCAACTTTCCTTATATTTGAGAATGCCATTGTTTTTCACTCGCTGAAAGTTTCATCTGTTTGCGTATCGCTCTCTGCTGCCTTCACTGCGTGCACAACTGCACGTCTGATCGTAGCAAGAGTAAGTATATTAACGGTATTAGTGACCTGTGGTGCCGTAGGACCGAAAAGATTTCGCGGTCCGGCTCGACACATCGTGACCAGTTGGTCACCCCTACACTATATGGACAAAAGTTTGTGGACACCTGACTATAAGAATCATATGCGCATTTTTTAACATCCCAGTTCCCATTTAATTGATATTTGCTGTTATTATAATCTACACTCTTCTGGGAAAAAGTTCCACTAGATTTTGTAGTCTGGTTATGGAAATTTGTGCTCTTTCAGACACAAGGGTTTAGTACAAGGGTAAAGTTAGGTATTGATGTAGAGTGAGTATTGGTGGGGTTGCAGTCAGCATTGCAATTCATTCCAAAGGTGTTCAATAGGGTTAAGGTCAGAGTTCTATAGCAGGCCACTCAAAATTGAATTGTCATGCTGGAACAAGTTCGGTTCTAATAGTTTGAAAGGGGAACTACATATGGCTCTAGAAGTCAGGTGTCCCAATACCTTTGTTTATATAGTGTAGATGCTGCAATGCTTCTATATAAATAACATTCATGTAACAAAAAATTTGGATACTTTGCATACATACAACTGTGAATAATCACTTTTTTCTTACAGTACATAATATATTTATTTATGTTGTGTGGGAAGAGCCAAAAACCTTTAAACCTTAACATTAAGAAATCTTACATACTGTATTAATTCCCTTTTACTAGGGCTGTCAAACTTAACGCGTTAATAACACATTAACGCAAATTTAGAGTGTACATTAAAATCTTTTTATATTAATTTATTCATGATGTCCTTTCATTACTCAGGTAAAAAAAAAAAAAAGAAGAAGAATTGGAACCTGGTATTTCTGTTATTTTTTTCATGTGGTTAATGGAAATCAACGAGTTCTTTGAAAAACATCTATGACCTTTGAAACATGCCTGGGTTTCATGCTTTATGTTGAGTTTGGTTCCACTAATAATAAACATACATTTGCATAATGCATCCACATTTGTCCATGCCCATGTTGATTAGAGTCTTAAAAACTTGAAAACTAATAATTTAGGGTACATTTAGAACAGATAAAAATGTGGGATTAAGTTGCTATTAATTAAAAGTTAACTCATGACAGTCATGCAAATAATCGCAATTAAATATTAGAATTGATTGACAGCCCTACTTTTAACATATGCTAACTAGAATATTGTAGGTAGATATTGTAGATTGTCGATATTAAAAGCATTTCACTGCATGTTGTACTCTGTATGTATGTGTATGTGACAAATACAATTTAATTTGATTTGATATTGTATTGTAGAGTAGGGATGCATTTTAGAGAAAAATTTAATTTCAATATAATTTATTGACCTTTCCTGTAGTAATCAAATAGCTTAATTTTCCCCTGTCAGTGATGTGGATATCATATTGATATGCAGGCAGAGGAGGAGACTTGGACATCTCAAGTAAATGATGCATTGCTGTAAAGGTTGTCAGGATAAGAGTTAAGTATAAAGAACTAGTGACAATTCATCAAAAAAGCAACGCGGCACTTGAAGGTGAGCCCTAGCTTGGCCGATCCACCTCACCAGGCATTTGGGTGTTTGACACTTGTGAGTGGTTAGCCTGCATGATGGACTCATTATCATATAGAAAAAGAAAGAGTGATGACTGAGAAGAGAGAAAGACAAGGAGACACTGAAAGGGAGGAAGAAGGATGATGCTGAAGTGAATGTGGGTGGTAGAGGTGTTGATTTGAGTGTGAAAATCTGAGAAAACTCTGAGAAAATGCATAATACATGAGACGCAGACGAGCGTCACCTTTTCCTGATATTTTGAACATCGCTAACGTCACTAAATCAGTAATTTCAGCCATGTTTGTCCTTCATTTTCAATACAAGTTTGTGTGAAGAATTTCAATATAAATATTACACTGCTTTCGGTTGACATAATGAAGGTCAGGGCCAAGTCCTGCTCCAGTGTTGAAACAAAACGGTTCAGCACTTCCTTTTTAGGCGTATTGCAATTCTTGGATATTACAATGATGCTGCTGATGTTTGCTAAAGGGCTTCCATTCCTGAATACGAGGCCATTTCCAACATTACCTCATTATTTCCTGTTTACACACTATACAAAAGCAAATGCAGTTTTGCTTGTATTTTTTTTTTATTTGGTCCCTTGATAAATTTGTACTCAAACTTTTTTTTCTAATAGGACATCCACCAACAATAGTTTTCTCAAATTTCCTCAGACATGTGATACAGGGCTACAGGGCTGCAGAACAGTGTTATCTGCCCTCTTCTGCATGCATAAGCTCAAAAATGCCCTTGATTGAATAGTGTTACTATGATTTCCATCTTTCCAACCAATGACCAATTTATCTCCCTTTTCTCCTAACTACAGATGAAAGTAGCATTGCTGAAATTTGTTATCCATTTTCTGTTGGCCCACTAACAAGTTAGCCCGCTTTAACCCTGATTTCTGGATTGTGGTTTATCCTGTCTGTTATATAAACCTAATTTCCAATATCATGTTCCCAAGTACTGAACATAAATTCATGTAATTAACTAAATAAACCTTCATTAAAATCTATTTGAGAATAGAGTGGGCATTACTATGACAACTGACTAAAGGCATAATTGAGTCAACAAAAGCAGTTTGTACATGCTGTGTTCTTTCATGAGGTGCTACAGATTTAAATAGTTAGCATCTTACTTAACATCTCAGATTGGAACATTTTGCAGGTCAAATTTGTTGCATTAATTAAAACACACACACACACACACACACACACACACACACACACACACACACACATATATATATATATATATATATATATATATATATATATATATATATATATATATATATATATATATATATATAGTTATTTTATTTATTTTTTTTCATGAAGACCACAGTACATTTGCATTTGTCTAATCTCTGGTCAGAAAAGCACAAATGACAAGTCACTTTTGACAAATGACAATGTCACTCTTTTGTTTCTTGATTGCAAGCTGATGAAATAAGACAGGCAAGCTTGCACATACTCAGGACTAGTAAGCTGCTGCAAAGCAAAATGGGTTAATAAAAAAAAAGATGAGTGCTCATCGACAGGGAGTGCAGTGGTTCTCCTACACTTACCAAGAAGACTGGGTTATAAAATGTGAAAGTGGGAGAAATGAAGCCTGACTGAAAGAAGTTTTTGGAGATTACAGGAGAGCAGTGGAGGATAAGTGTGAGAGAGGGAAGGAGGAGAAATAACAGTGTGAAATATTAAAGCTGGAGTGAGAAGTGAAAATCGCCCACTCTTGTGTCGCCTCAGAAGACGAAGTGAGGGGATAGAGTCTAATGAGATGAGGGGATGTAGTCGGCACAGTTGGGAGGAGGCGCGCTGAGTGGAGTGTTAGAGAGAGGAATATGCTTCAAGTGACACAGACGTGTTAGAGTGCGATTGTGGCTCACATAAAGCCCACACACCCTCCTGTTGCACTTCCTGTATTAAGGCTCTCTCTCTCTCTCTCTCTCTCTCTCTCTCTCTCTCTCTCTCTTTCTCATATATAACTAGCTCAATTACCTTCACTACATATACCGCCATCCTCTGATTGAACAAGGTATGTGGGTGGCACTAATGACACAATAAATTAGAATAGTCTTAAAAATGATCTTTTAAAGTCAAGTGATAGGAAGGAAATTATATTAACCTAAAAATTGTGCTACTTTATAATAATAATGTAATCCATTTGCACTGCAGAATTAGTGATAATATCCAGTTACAACTATTTACCAAAACTCATACATTTTAGTAAGGCATTTCTGAATGCTCAGATATAGGCTAAAAAAACTAATGCCATGATGAATATGAAAAATAATTAGAAACTTTCAGAAAATGCAGGAATTTTTACCTGTATTAGACTGTAACCATGACAACAAAGGCATGCATTTTCACACTTAACTATGCTTAAAAAAAGAAGTATTTGCTACAAATTCCAAATGTGTTGAACCTGTCTTAAATCTAATTTCATGACAATAGTGAAAACAGTATAAAACTTATTGGCCTCATAAGTAAAGGATTGAAAAATTGGTTTGAGATAATTTCATTTTACACGACACAAAAATCAGTGTAAACAAAAATGTGCCATATGTAACTGTATGGCCCAGCTGTAATCAATAATAAATTCATTTAACTGCACACATGATTTGACAGTTTTCCAGCATAGAAATTAAATTTTAAAGTAACTAAGCTAGAAACTAGTAACAAAGAAACTATTTTCACTGACAGCAAAAGGTCTGAACAGTCTTTAGTTCAATAAAGACACGCGTGTCAATAAAGGGTGTCATTATAATATTAAATATTATCAATATTTTACACTTTATAGGTATTCATGCAGGCTTAAACAAACACCTACCCAAAATCCTTAGCTGCGTAACAGCACCATGTAGCCCAAAGAACATCCAAAGTGGGCGCGAGTTATCGACGCACGCCTGCATGCCTGCACTGTTGCCATTCTGGCTCAGGATCAGTTCTCCTTCCTGTGTGAGCAGGAAACTCAGGACATCTCCGGAATGGATTGAAGAGGGGACCCTGCACACAGCCCAGAATTCCTTGCGGTCCACCAGCTCCTCCGGGTTAGAGGGAAGCTCCATTGGGCGCAGCGTGGCAGGGTCACACGAGGTCACACCGTAGGACAGTGAGCCTGAGCGAGTCAGGCTTGACTTGTTCATTGTGATGTAGATGGTCTCTGAGAGGCGTATTGGACGCTCAGTGAATACCAGTGTGCCCTCTTCTTCATGCCCGTGACTGCAGCGTGCCACTGTCTGCTCATCCACAGCTTTGAGGTGGGCACCACGCAGCTGATGGAAACGCAGCTCGCCTTCCAGGGCGGCTGGCAGGAACGAGTTCAAAGAATTCTGTGGAATGGGACGGGAGGTGGCAATAGGAGCGGATGGGAGGCGGAGTCTGGCCTCATCTCGTGCCAGGTTGAGGTCACAGAGGCTGACGGACAGACGAGAGGACTCTGCCTCACGTCGCAGTGATGAGGGGCCTCGTACTGCAGTGAAGGAGCGTGGACGGAGACAGTCTGGAGGGATGATTTCACTATCTGGAGTTGGGAAAAACAGCATAAGACAGATAATGTTAAAAAGGTCACATTCATGTATGCTAAAGAAAAAAATGTAAACTCTCAAGTCTATATTGTTATTTATTTATAATATATTTCTATAGTCTGTGTTTTTATACAACATTTACACTTTAAAACTCCATTTTCACAACAGGCTCGTTACTTTAGTTTTAATCTATTCGGTGAAATGTCAATGTTTCTTTCTTCTCACTGCATGCCGTTTTTAGCCCATCAACATAATTTCTGTCATTGCGCTGCTTTTTCAATCTCCCACTGGTGTATCATTTCCTGTCTCTCACACACCACAGACGTAGGCTAGTTTGCGAAGCTCACAATGAGCAAATCAGAAAGCAACAAGAAGTATGGGGTTAACGTGGATGAGACAGAGGGAGTCAGCGACCTAAACATGACTGAGAACAGAGACATTCCAGATGATTTACCTGATCATCATCATCTTTGCTCTGCTTGTGTTCTATATAGTGGATGTTCAGCTTGGATTCATTCATTAGGTAACACAATTTCGTTTTTTATTAACATATTAGAGCATATCAATGCGGCACGCATTTCTGTTTGACTATTTTTATAAAAATTTAAATACATAAATAAATAAAAAACTATAATATATATATATATATATATATATATATATATATATATATATATATATATATATATATATATATAATAAATATAAAAGAGGCGAAATTAAAACCTTCAGTGCAACATACATTTATTCAAGACATCCTTACTTTTCTCAGATATTAAATAAATAATTAAACTCCCTTGAAAAATATTTTTTATCATTAAACATTTGATTTACTGATGCACCAAGTCTTAAATCCAAC
Source organism: Silurus meridionalis (assembly GCF_014805685.1). NCBI lineage: Eukaryota > Metazoa > Chordata > Actinopteri > Siluriformes > Siluridae > Silurus > Silurus meridionalis. Next base: position 11,031,229 of record NC_060907.1, read on the forward strand.
ACCAAAATCAACCATGATTCATACAATTTACCCTCTGTTGGTTGACAAATGCGGCGGTGAGTTTCATGGCATTTTTCCTCATAATGCCAAAACGAACTTAAATTACTGTCTTTTTTGATTGTGCAAATAAAAGCAATACATCATTCGAATCTGTAAAGGTCTACTTTCACTTGTATACACTCATAATAACAACAAAATGCTGTGCTTTTGTAAAATACAGAAAACATAAATTTGCCTTACAGACATAATAAATATATGTATAGTAAGCTCGAAAGGTATTTTACATAAACCAAGTCAAACTGAAAACAAATATTTTCCGATAATCCGTATGAAAAGTTCGAAGAGGTACAGTTTCTCCGGTATCACCTCATTAACCGTCCGAGTGAAAACATAGCAAAAGTTTTGTTTGGTTTCCATGATGATTTATGTAATTTAAACCACCATAATTACTTTAAAACATTTGCAATAATTTTTAATGCTCTTTGTTGAGTATGTTTTCATTTATAATACAAATACATTTGCATAAAGCTTCCATTTTTGTGCATGTCCATGTTGCTTAGAGTATTAAAAACAAAGTATTGATATATAGTACATTTAGAACAGCGATTAAGTTGCGATTAAATATTTGAATCAATTGACAGCCCTAATATTAATATGTCCAGTTACCAGCGTGACACTAAAACAGGTAGCAGTAAAGGCTACTTTTTACTTAAGTATGTCAGAGCCCAAACTTCTTTACTTCAACTTGAGTAAAAAAGTATAGTCCGCACTTCAACTTTTACCCTAGTATTCTAAAACATGAGCATATGTACTTCTACTTAAGTGAAGGGTGTGTGTACTTTTGCCATCTCTGCATACAAGCAAATATTTTATGGCATCTAAAAAGAGCTAAGAGTTAACCCTGAGCAGTCTAGTTCTTCATGCACTTAGACACACACATTTCATTTTGTAAGGTGTAATCCATGACATTAACCCAAAATCACTACAGAAGTTGTCATTAATAATGTTCCACTGTTTTGTATGGTGTTATTACAAATGAATATTTTCTTTAACCTTTAAGTGCGCATATGGTGTGCTATAATATACTAAAGCAACATTAAATCTGCCATAGATATTACAATATCTAAACAAACTATTGTTCAGTTTAAGACTCTATTAACTGCAGTTATCATTGACACTGAGTGACTAAATGTATTCTAACGCATTCCTAACAGATTAAATTTATTATAACTTTAAGTGAAGAACACAAGAAATCCTGAAAAAATCCTTACAATAAGTGTTTATGCACATTTATAATTTTCTCCCAAACATAATCCTTACAGTCCTTGTTTTGTGTGTAGACGATCTAATACAAATAGCTTTTCCAAAATGGCTGCCAAACAGTATCTCTTTACGTTCTCTTTCTTTTTAGAACTGTTGCTGCTTAGAATAGCAGTGTTACTACTGTTTGTGTGTAATGGTAGCTAGTGAGCACCTCACATAACACTTTACTTACATTAAGAAATACCAGCATGGCATTACGCTATCCAGCAATATACTCAGAAATGCAGCTGCAGAATGAGATAGCCTTGCATGTGAGAGTGTTCTGTATTTAGCCTTCATCTGCACGTTCAAAGACTTTCAAATACCTCCCCAAAATAACAGCACTAAATGTAGCTAGTTCGTCATCTAGTTCCTATTAGCTCTATATGACAAGTGATAGTAAGCTTCCCTAACAGAAAAAAAGAGGGCCATATAAAATGAATATGAACAGTGTATTATTAAAATTATAAAAATAAAAATAGGTGTGAACATACAATAGGAAAACTTATCCATGTAAACTTATCCATGTAAAAAAAATAGGGCGGGTGGGGAGGGGGTTCATATTCTCTTCCTTCTTTCCATCATTCTTTGTATCACTGCAAGCCAAGAAAGGCAACTGGCTTACCTCTAACCACAGATGAACCCTTTTAGCCTCAATAACTCCTTAGGCGAAGAGGAAACAAAGACAGGATGGAGAAAAAAATAAAACTAAGAATGAGTGTGGCGGTGCAGAAAAAATCCTGTCTGATGTCATTGTAGCTGAATTCGCCCATATCATATGTTTATATCTCTACTAGGTTTGTATATATGTTTTTTTCTTGCCTTGACTGTCACAATATCATGTTGTGTAAACAGCAGTAAATGCAGTCAGTTTGACTATTGTTGGGTGAGTTGGACATAAGCCAAATCAATTCAATTAATAATCAGATAACGCTCCTGCACCATCACATCGGCATCAGAACAAAGAAAAACGTTTACACACAGCACAGCAAATAAGTGTTGAAATGGCATAAAAAAGACATTCAAATACTGAACTGAATTAATCAACAGATTTTTTCCCCCACAAAGGTTAGCATGAACAGAGATCAGGTGAGTAAAAAAATGAAAATAAAGCTTGTGATGATTAAGCTAATTTCCACTTATCATGCTATACCATTAGGAATGTTGTTTTATCATAATTGGATTTGGTTTTAAAGTCTAGACCATACAAAGACAGTATGGAGAAACAAATAAAACTGAGAATAAGTGTGGTGGCATAGAAAAAACATGCCTGATGTCACTGTAGCTGAAAAAAACAACAACAGAATCCTTCAAAGACTTTGTAATGGTGGTAATGGTTTTAATTGAAACTATAAAAGTCCACGTGGGACTCCACTGAAAATTTGTTGCCTCTTGATGTTGGTATGCTGTGTCTAGTGGATACCATTAAAGGCCAAATGTACTTTGATCGATCACATATTTGTATCTACTGGACACTAATGGGACCATTAGGACAGCATTAAGCCTCCAGATTCCAATACAGTGATTACTGATAATAATTTCTGACAATGATTGAGCACAAACACACTACGTAATGGAAACCATTTGGTAATGTTTTAATGTTTAACAGCTGATAATTTGTAATGGCATTTGTAATGGAATCCATTAGAATGTCTGCTATGGTTACCTTTAAATAATAAATTCCTCTTTTTTAGGGGTAACCAGACTAAAAGTGTTGTTCTGTTTTTTTGGCATATCTCATAAAATAATGTAAAGATTCACATATTATAGACAAGAAATCTGTCATCATTTATCATAATAAATAAACAAAAACTAAACAATGTAAAAGATGTTTTTAAAATGGAGCAGGCAAAAAATGTCTCTAGGTTACGTATGTAACACTAGTTCCTTAGGGAAACAAGACGCTGTGTCGAAACGCTTTGGGAACGCGTCTGAGTGTTCACGCTCTGAAATAATGTGTGTAATCAAAAGTTTGGAAGCTGGCCGTCACCAGCCGGGGTGACGTCACGAACAGGAAGTATAAAACGCACATGCTTCTGTAAAGGTGCCAGCTTCTGTAAAGGAGGAGAAAGTGCCGCAGGGACACCAGCAGTGTGGCTCATTCCCTCAGGGAACTGGGGTTACATACGTAACCTAGAAATGTTCCCTTTCAGGATCTCGAGCTGCATCAAAACACTTTGGGAATGAGTGTCCAATCATGCCAAACTGACCAGTCCCTGACTAGTGTGTATAAGCAAAGCTAGCTGGAAAGGACAAAGGGGCCAGGAGTGGCACTGCAGTCCAGGCTATAGAAGGTCAGCATGGTGGACCAGCCTGCAGCGTTGCAAATGTCTTGGAGGGGTAATCCAGAGGACCAAGTCTTTGGGGCAGCCACACTTCGGGTGGAGTGACCTCAGGGGAGACCAGAAAACTCATAGGATGATGCGTGTTTGCTTATTAGCAGGGAGGCTTCTCCTCGGAGGGCCGTAGAAGATAAGCAGTTGATCAGATTGATCTGACAAAGCCGGTAGACGCACTAAACACCTACGTCCACAGAACGGGTCTAGTGCGTGTACCAGGCACAGCCGGTTCAATTTCTTCTGGTCTGGGGCTTGAAACAGAGGATAGAATGTCTGTAACCTTATAGGTCGTGGGACGACTGAGGGCACCTTGGGGAGGTAACCCGTTCTGGTGTACAAGAAGGCACTGGCCATACCTGGGGTAAAATACAGGAAGGAGAGGGACACAGAAAGGGCCTGCAGGTCTCCTACTCTCTTGAGAGAGCAAATGGCCAACAAGAAAGCGGTCTTGATGGAAAGATGCCTCCAAGATGCCTCGGCTAGAGGCTCGAAGGGGGGCTCTCTCTCAAAACGATGGCCAGGTCCTACCCAGGCATGTCATACCAGAGGCCTCAGCCGGTATAAAGGTGGACAGAGCCAACCCTTTTGGCGAACTGTTCTTGGAGGAATCCAGCACTGAACCAACCGGGCAGTGGACTGGATCCAGCTAGTGGTGCACACACCATGAGCAGAACAGACGCCATCTGGAGGCATACGACCTCCTCATGGAGGAAGCTCTGGAGTGGAGAATGGTCTCTACCACCTCGGTGGAAAGGCCAAAACCTCTGTGCTGTGCACCCTGAGGGGCCACAGCCACCTTGGAGCCACCAGGAGGAGACGGACTCCGTCCCGGCAAACACTATCCAGAGCTCTCTGAAGCAGCGCAACAGGGAGGGTCCACTCCACAAAGTGAGGGTCCAGCAGAATGGCTCTGTCTCTATCAGACATTTCTGACAGAGGTGCCTCTCTGTAGACACCAGGGCAGCCATAGACTGACCAATGCGGTCTCTTTAGTGGCTCTAAAAGCCAGATCGTGAACATGGCCACCCAATCCAGCTCATGCAGCAGGTCAGCCTGATACGTCTGCAAAACCACCACGTATTACATAGGGGCTTTGTAAGTATTGTGGGGGTCTTAAGGTAAGAGGTGATCCCGGGAGAGAGATAGCTGGCAAACGTCTCTTCAACCAATGGCATTTCTCCGTAACCATGTTCTTTCCGCCCCATGAAGTGAGAATGCACAGTTGAGCCGGGGGTAAAGGGGTGGGCTGAAAAAGGATTTGACTATGACCTGGACACCTCAGTGTGCAGGTCGGGAAAGAACGGGAGACCCCGACGCGGAGGTTGCGACACTTGTGTCAGAAAGTGCTCATCTAAATTACTGGATGAAGGCACTTTCTGCTCATAAACCGGCCAAGTTATATCGAGCTTGGCAACGGCACGTGTCACAACCTCCATAAGCTCCTCGACTTCGGTATCGCAGAGCGCTCCTTGGAGAAAGAAAGGTGGAGCTGCATGCGGTCATCACAGGGGGAAGAATCTGTCAAAAGGCATGCTTTCAAAGCCTGCGAGCCAAGCAGGTGAGCTGTGCCGGCTTCACTCCATGTGCATTTTATACTTCCTGGTCGTGACGTCACCCCGGTGGTGATGGCCAGAGTCTAATTTTTGACTGATTACACACATTATTTCAGAGTGTAAATACTCTTCCCAAAGCGTTTTGACGTATCTCAAACAGGTTTGTATCAGGTACACTGCATGTAACTGAGTTCAAGGTTTTGGAAAACTCATTTATGTCTTACGCAAAACAATCTTTGTGCAGTCTACTGGAGTTCAAATAAATTGCCCCTTAAGCAAATATCTGTTACTGTACTCTATTTTCTTAGCAGTCTTGTGTAAGAATTTGAAGAAATGTTAAAGAAACCTTATGACAGTGATTTGGATCATGCATTTGAGAGCATTTTTTCAAAACAAAGATGCAGTTATTATTTTATTGCTTGGTAAAAATTCTCAAAGGAACATTTAGAGCAGTTTTGGCAGATAATCTATACCATGGTTTTATTGAGAATTTCAGTTCGGGACACTAGAAGTACATTAATTTTGTGTGAAAATGGCATTGGAGAATTGTTAAATCTGTTTTGCTGTTTAAAACAACATCGTGTTCTCTGTTAAAATTTTGATGACTGGAGTGTTTAGCACCGGCTCCAGACATATTACATGATGTAAGGGCCAGTAGAGCAGATCATTGCTTGGCAAAGCCAATATCCAGGAAATTATTCCCTCTTAAACTCCATTACAAAGCTATCCTCAGTCTCTAGTATAAGTAGGGAGATGTGGTCCATGGACCTTCATATAAGAACAAACCACTTCCTATCTTAAGAGAAATATTTCAGAGCTCTGACACTTGTCATAACTTCATTGATTAGCGCAAAATCCCCAAATAATGAAAAATGGTAAGTCTTTTGCCAGGATCTGGACTTCATGTGAAAAAAACAAGCATTTGCTCAGGATTTGATATAACTCACAACCACCTAGTCTTCCAAAAAAACCCTAACCTTGATGCCCAGTTGTTTTGCACTGTTCCTGCTGTGGTTTTGACAGAGAAGCTATTGTTGAGAAATTTCTTGATAGATCGTCTATTCAGCTAATCGAATTTGTCAAACATCAGTATTAAAGTTTTAAAAAGAGTGATTTTTGGCCAAGAATACTGTACATAAGTAGACTTTTGGTCTAAACAAATGTGTTGATCTCGATTAGAAAATCTTTTTGAAAAGTTTTTGAGGCTGGTAAATTATGCAGGACTTTAGTCCCAGAGGAACGATGATTAGTTTCACTGTGTATTGTACAAACTAGATATGGTATAAATGACTTGACATGAGCTGACTTGATATTTCCAAGCATTCAACATAAGTGCAAGTCCAGCCAAAACAATTGGTATCTATCATGCAGAATTAGCCAAAGACAAAGACAACTTTGTTGGAATTTTATGTAGAGTGCAAATGTGAAACACAAAAACAAAGATGGGTTGCTTCTTTGTTTTTGTGTTTCACATTTGCAATAACAAGATAACAAAACAAGAACTATAACCTAAAACATGGAAAATGAATGACAGTGGCAACTATGGTTGACATTGATTAATGAGTGTAAGGTGAGACTTGTATATATGTGCTCATTATCAGAAAATGAGAAACAGGGGACAAGAATCGGATGACAATGTTCAGTTCTTGACATATACCTGACACATCACTTACATATAATTATGCCGGTCATCAAACATACAAAAAGATATAACTGCATAAATGTTATAAATGTTCGACTGTACCACAATGTGGCCGTCATTCATTCAAAAGGTACAGGAATCTTTTTGGTGTGGGCAAGCTATAAAACAGATTTTGTCAATGTGTCACAGAATAAGAAAAGTGGAGAGCAGATGCAAATGAGGAAATACTTTTATACTCAGAAACACATGAACATTCATATTCATATGATACTAAATACAAAACAATAGACAAATAACAAAAACTATAACTTGAACACAGTTATCGCAAACGCTTGATTGCAGTTGTTGCTGCTAAGGGTGCCAGTTATTAACCAGTTATTAGGTTTAGGGGGCAAACACTTTTTCACAGAGAGCCATGTAGTTTTGAATTTTGTTTTCCCTCAATAATAAAAACCCTATATTTAAAAAATGTGTGAAGAGGTGCAATCATCGTGGGAAATGTAATCCCTGTCCACAATCCTGACACGTTGACTCAAAGTTGAGTTTGCAAATTATTTACTTACAAGTAAACACTTAAGGTCAAGTAGTTTATTTGGCAGTCTAGCCCCTTCTTCATTGGTTAATCTTATCTAGCTTCTGCACACTTGTAACAAAGATGCAGCTATTATTTTGTAACATATACATTATATCACATTGAAATTCTTTTATTTCCAGCATGCTAGGAAAATGGTTCTGAGTGCAGGATCAACCATTTTACAACAACCCTGGAGCAGCTTGGCAGTGGTTGGCCCCAACCTTCTGATCAGTAACCCAGTCTTAATAGAGTTTTAATAGAGTATAATGATTTCTAATTCCACCATACTCTTTTGTCTAAATGAGGCTTCTGTTTGACTCTTGGCTTCTTTCCTTGTGTAATCTTAGTTTTGTTTTTTTTACTTAGCACTGTCACCTATGTCAATCTTATTATGGACCTTAATCTTTATCCGGATTTCTGTAAAGCTGCTTTGGGCAATTAGCTGGACAAGACTGAATTGGATGGACTAAACATTTTGCCTAAACAGTAACTCTCCACAATAAAAACTGACATAATTTTTTTCTTTGCGCATTTAGCTAATTATATATTAGTATGAAAATGGCTAATATAAAACATTAAGCTCATCAGTAGTAAGGGCTTTATTCCATTGCCACCAGCTATCTCCTGTTATATAAAAAAAATTCAGAACCCCCTTAAATGTAAAAACAAAAATAAAATGCTTTTTCAGAATCAAGAATCAACGTCCAGTGAGAGATCTAGTAGCTTCCCTGTGCAAAGGTTCTCTGCTGATCTTTACTGCTTCCACAGAAATGACCCCTGGGCAAGTCGTGATCCTAAATTTAAATCCACTATTTACTATGGCTTCAAACAACTGATAATCCAGCACTAAGTTTACCCTACTGACTCGGACCTTGTAGCAGCACTTTCATGCTTCAAAGAAATGGCTTTAGTTACAGGATAAAGTGACTCGAAAGTCGGTCTAAAATATAAACTCTAAAACTACAGAGCACAATTAAATCAGCCTGAACAGCCAGATACACCTGAAAGCAAAGGATTCATATAAAGCAGGCCTATGAAAAGGCCAGGATAAATGTAGGTTAAGTACTACTGTATGAATCAGGTGAAAAGGCAGTAACATTAAAATAACTAGCAAAGAACTAAAAATATATATAATTAAGTGAAGTTCAAACTCTGTGACTAAGCAGTGACTGCAAATGAAAAAAAAAAAAATAATGGCTGGCTCTCTTTCAGGTAAATAAGGTAGTAGGATGTGTAAGTACACAATCCATCTCATTGTAGCCTCAGACCCCTGTTTTTGGCTGAAAGGAAAATGCTGTGATGTTTTATTATTATAGTCCATCCATTTCTAGGTTCAATGTGTGTTCAATGTCTTTTTTAAATTTTTCTAATCACCATGGCTGAGTTACTGTAGTCTTCCTGTCAGTTCATACATTTGTGCTTGCAGCAAAATGGATTATTATTTTTTTTAACCATTCTGAACTTTTTACATGGAAATGCGAGGAGAGCTTTCTCAAATTCTCAAAACAGCCAGTCTGGGCCCAAACAATTTTTCTATTTGACAGTACCCTGTTCAAGGAATACCCTTGTGTTTTGATACCAAACGAGTTCAATCATGTTACATCTTGATTGAGCCTCTGGTCTTCCAAGGGATTCTGAGAAGTGATCAGAGAGACAAACAAGCCTATATTCCCAAGCAGATCTTATAAAGAACAAAACAAAGCTTGCAAGCGTATAGAAAAGAGCTAGTCTGCAATAAATATCCAAGAAGTGAGTGGTCCAAGAAGAGCATGGGGATAGCCCTCAGGCATAGGCTCTTACATGACTACAGATAGTGCTTATTAAAGCCATTCAGCTTCAAACAGAAAGAGAGAGAGAGAAAGAGAGAGAGAGAGAGTGTGGGAGATACTCTTCTGATAAGTGTACTGAAGTCATTCTCTGGCAAAAGTGCAGAGGGAAAGGCATTTTTATATTAGGGAAATTAGAGAGAGGATGATGTTACACACAGAAGGGCTTATCAGAAACGAATTTTTCGGATGAGGCTCCAGCCCACACGCATTGCACAAATACGTTTTTGTCACCAAAATCTCATATGCAACCTGAAGGAGATGTACTGAAAACAAATTCTGGTTATATAAATATTGTATTATCTCTTATATATAAAACATCATCATTAAATTGTGCACTCTGTTTTTCCTTCCAAAATACTTTCTTTGTTCTTAAAAATCACGTTCATTGTCTGAACTGGTTTTGGGTGGTTTCTAAGTGGCCAGACAAATGGAGGGATGCAGCAAAGCAATGGAAGGATGTCTACAAACGTGTGTGACCAACACCAGCTGCTGCCCCCTAATTGTCCAGCACCTGCTCAGCCGCCAATCGCCTCTATTCCCTTTGTCCCATTGGCACTTTTCATAAGATGCCTGGTGCAGCTGCAAGCTGATTGGCTGAGGCTTGATTCTAATCTCTCTGAAAGAAAGAGTGGACTTCAAACAGCCCGAGTGTTTTGCTGTATTCTGAGGCGATAGGAATCCAAGCTTGACCAAAACACTGCAACTGATGGGGAGCAGCTGCACACACAGAGGGCAAACCTATTTTTAGCACTCTTCTTTCTTTAAAAAAATAAAAAAAATTAACGCAACTCGCATCTTTTTTGGGAGCAGACTCTCATCACCTGTTACGGTAAACATAAAAACCTGGTGGAAAATAAGCAGACGTGGTGTTTGATAAACAAAAGAATGTCGCTTGAGCAAAAAGCTGTTTGAGCCACCACTGAAAAATAGCCAAATAAGGCAGTGGCATGATGAAGCGGCTTCGCTTCGCTTTGCTAGATATAGCTGAAAAGCTGGCCGAGGTCATGACTCTCTTTCAATCACGTTATTGCTTTCCTACTTTGACTATTTATTTTCTCTTTCTTAAAGCCATCTCAATCTCTCTGTTTTTCATATTCTCTGAAGGAAGGATTTGGTGCTTAGTCTGATTTTATCCTTCCCTCTCAGGACAGCATAGACATGAGCAGAGTGGAGACAGAAAGAGCAAAGCAGAAAAAATTGGCTTATATTGGCACACCTGAGAGAAAATGGAGAAGCGAAAGAATGGAAAAAGGTGATCAAATGACAAGCAAGATATCCAAGACTGAATGATGTATGCATAATGGGTGTGTATAAACGACAGAGAAAGACAGCAGACAAAGGTTACTGGAGGTTTATATGGAAAATGCTGGCTGTCTGCCACTCCATTGCTTTTGAAAAGAGCAGCAGTCTTCCAGGCAACACATGGCCATGACAATAAGACCCAACAAATACTCAATAAATCACAAAAACCCCTTCCTCCTGGGACGTAATATGCTCTCTCTCTTTCTTTCTCTCTGTTAGTCCTTGTTAGTCAGAGAAGCCACCTTCTTGTGTTCAGCTCTAAATACTGGCATGCTCTAAATAATGCACATCCCTAGAACAGAGGAGTTTCCCTGTCAGAGAAGGTGGGAATTACAGTAGATTTCAAGCATGTTGTTTGTTTTTTTTTTTAGACTGAGGAACAACTTTAACTTTGGACTGCATCTTTTTTGGAAAAAAGGATCATCACATTTTCTATGCCTTGTTAGCATTCTTCCTAAACAGATTTTCTTTGGAACTCACCCTGAAAAAATACAGAAAAGTTAAAAACTACTTAGAACAAGTTCCACTGAGACTTCAAACTTGCTGTGATTTATCAAGTTTGAAGCGAAAATTCTAACTTGGGCTTCAGTATAAAAAAAAAAAATATGGTTCATTAATGATTCTTAGGATAATTCAACATTCCTTCCAAAGGGATCTGACTTGGATGCTTCTCAATAGCACTGTGAAAGCCTCTACACAGAAACATTCCAATGTAGAACAAGTAGAAAAGTTTTTATGATTTCAGATGTTTTTTAAAAATGCACTTGTAAACTAATTTATTTCTAAGTAAAGGATTCATTACCCTCTAATGTAACCTCTTGAATCCTCAGTAACTCTTGGGCTTTGTACCATCAGGGGAAACAATTGTCTATTGTCTAACATTTTTTTTTAAGATTTAAACAATTGTATGTGCAATAAATGTTTGGCATTACAAAGGAACCAACGTGGTTATTTTTTTATTCGCATTTATAATGCAGTGGTGTTGAAATGAGGATCTGCTCTCTCAACTCCTGCCTTGCACATCCCACACGGATGTTTATCTGATGTTCTATAAACTGCTGTTTCTCTTGGCCCTTTAACGAGCTCTGAAGTGCTTTTCTCCATATATTCGACACAGCCACACCTTATCTCAGCTGTAGCGTTCCTTGTTTGGCCACCCAGAACACTTGGCATGGCTCAAAAGGGAGGAAAAGCGAAGATCTAAGTTTGGGAGAGCAAACTGGAACAACACATAAAGACAGGAAAAGGACCGTGTTCTGTTTTAGAACAGGTCACATCGTTTCTTCCCGGCATCTTCATCGAATTTCCTGTCAACGTGTCAAGCTCGTGCAGGAAATATAATCAACCTAGCTGACACTTGGTCCCCATTTTTCACTGTCTTTCTCTAAAGACAGGATAAAGATCCGATGAAGAAATTCCGCTCGGCTGAGTTAGAAAATCACGCAGCATCTGTTGTTCTAATTTCCTTAACTCTCCAGCCCTGGAGCAGTCTATCTTCTAAACAAATACAACTAGCAATGTTTATGCTTGTAATGGGAGCATGGACACTGCACATCCTTACTGTGATGCTAATTCTTCTTAGCTAGGTAGTAAAAACAGCTCATTTTACAGTTTTATTGCGACTCTTGCTTCCATTAAGAAACTTGACATTAAACTTATTAACCTGGAAAACCTTTCCTTAGGGATCTCAAACATTTGTGTTGACAAAAACTCTCTAATGAATCATGAAATCAGTGTTACTGAAAATCTTCCTACGATTAGAACTAATGTCAGTGAATTTCATTTCTCTTTTCATTTCTTTGTGAATAGAAAGTAGAACTTATGAAGTGATTTTTAAGTAGTTCAATGGATGCATGCTACAAGGGGGTCACATTTATTTGCTTACTAAGAGATGCTTTTAATAGCATTTGTAAATGTTTCCATAGAGGTCACACATTCAAATAAGGCTTTTTCTCTCATTATCTATCATACTAATACATAAATGAGAGCTTTGTTTAAATCACTGTAATTTAGCTTACACTGATTTAGTTCAGTTCCTAATTTATGCAATGGTCAGTCTGAATACTTGATTCTGATTGGCTGGAAAGTGAACGCACACATAGCACTGGTCAGATTATTCACTTTTCTTAATGAATTAACTTACAGCTGCATAAAGTGAAACAGATACTCTAAACCTTTTTCCTAATTAATTTACTTAGCTAAATGGATGATTTTTTTGCATCATTTAACTGATAGGATAAATATAGCAATTCTCCCTCTCTCTCTCTCTCTCTCTCTCTCTTCTCTTTATGTTTACTATTTGTTACAAATCATTCAAAAATAAATGTCATGTACCACAGTATTGATCTCTGTATATGATTTAGAATGAGGAGAATTATAGTTCTACGAGACTGTATATAAATTAACTATTAACTGTTATTTTAATAACTTGTTTTATTGTTTCAGTCTGTTTTGCACTACAAACATCAGTGACAGCTTTAACTTGTGTAAAGTCTGCTTCACATTGGGCAGTTGTTTGCCATGAGATACAAATAGTGAAATGAACACATAGCCCAGGATTATATCTTGCATATATATAATTATGTCCAAATATATATGAACACAGCTTAAAGACATACCTGGAATGCCTTAATTTTGTGTGCACAGAAGGTAACCTCAGGGTCTGGCTAATGTCTACCTATCAGGTTACAGCCATTCAGGTGCCAAACATATTGACCTAGTACAAGAAGCTTTTACTAGTTCCCCAAACTAACCCCCCCAAAAATTATAGGAGGCAAAATCATAGCTATGAAACATTTTTATAGCAACAACAGTTTACTATTCCTTTAAAAGCAAACAAAGACCAACCATTAAGCGTGAAATCTTATTTTGAGCATGATTTTTATTTGATGCTCTATGAATGATCATATCCTTTAAATGTAAAATTTAGCCATTGTGCTAGCTTCTAGCATGGCCTTTATGCATATTATGAAACATGTTTGGAACAGTGGTACCGCAACTGGAGAAAATGTAATAAAAAGGTTAAGGGAAACATGTTTGATTAATTGGAATTGTGGCTTTGTTTTGAATTGTGAGCTAACTAACAATGTTGGCATGTATCTCTAAAAGACACAGTCCATGCTTGACCCTATTCGTCATGTTTACAATTGTTTTTTGGGCCAAAACATCAAATTTCTTTAACTTACAGTCCCTCACATTACCATCATACACCACTGGAGAATGCAGGAATCATGACTCATTTTGTCCAGCACAATACACAGAACGCTGTGCTTGAAGACTTAAAAGGATATACTGTAGGAATTAAAACTGGCAAAACTACGATAAGAACAGAATTTCTATCAAAATGTATTTAATAGTATTATATACAGCTCTATTTACACAGTTTGGTCTTGAGCATATGATTATTGTGAAATTTTTAGCTATGATTATAAAATAACTATATATATATATATATATATATATATATATATATATATATATATATATATATATATATATATATATAGTGTTTTGAGCTTTAAATAATAGCAATTATTATCATGTCATTCATTCTGAGGGAATATTCATTTGAGGTAAGTACAGAGTTTATTTATTACTTATCTAATTGTTACTAAGAATACAAAGTTCAACATCACTAACTAATGGGCTTTAAACATTACACTCTTGTCTACACAGTAATAGACACTATTTTGCCAACTGCATAGATAATCAGAATGAATAATGAAAGTAGTGCATGGCAGCAAGATCTGAAATCTTAAAGCAGCAGTTATTTTATATAAATACACACAATAACAGGATTTTCTATATAAAAGTCTTGTGAAGCCCAGGGTAATAATACTAATAATATTTAGTAAACTACTGTTCTGCAAATAATATATTTACAAACATATTTGTCATCGGACAAATCGTTACTTAATAAATATCAATTAGAATACAATTATAATTCAACAATTTTCTAAATCAGAATGCATATTTACTACCTTTAAGATCTGTAAACCTCTCCCGTCGGTACACTTGTCTGTACATCAAAAGATTTAATCGCAGTGATCATTTTCTTCCCATTATAATATGTTTCTATCCTAATGGGAGTGGTCGCATCCAAGATGACATGCATCCAAAGGTGCAAGTCACATGCTATGGCCTTCAAAGTCTGTATACACACACAATGCATAGATTGTGAGAAAGTAAAGGAACAGCCAATATGTCAACCGTGGGGCAATGTTGGGTGGTCTTTGAGCGTCGGTTGGCTGTAATAGTTTGGGTGTGTTCCGGACCGTTGGTTCTAGTTGGACAGAGTCAGCTGTTTTTGGCCAATTTATCAGTGAAAATGCCAAAAATTGGCCCGGTTAATCGGCCAAACAGTTGACCTCTATTTACGACTAACCAGAGCACCTTGGCACAGATTGCACATTTCCAAAATTGTACTGGAGAAATGTACACTGCTCTACCAGGTATAATATACAGCATACAGGCTCAACAAAACTGAACAGCTGACAACATTTTTACAATATTCCACGTCCAGTGAATGTTTATCTGTGCCCACAGCAGCCTGGTCTTGGCTGACACGAGTGGAAGCTGAGGTGCCCCTCTGCTATTGTAGACCTTGTGCCTTAAGGTTTAGCATGCTATGGGTTATAAGACTTTACCTCGGCTGTTAGGAGTTCAAACAGAGTTACTGTAGCCTTTCTGTCAGCTTGAGCTATTTTCTATTTCTACTCACAGACGTTTTCAGTTTCTTTAAACATTCTGAATAAAAACTACAGACTGTTGAGCATAATAACCCCAAGAGAGAGGCATTTTGAGAAATATTCGAACTATGGAAAAAAAAAGTTTAATATTTTTTGCAATAATAATACAAATAATAATAAACAATTTAATTTGTAATCCATAACATGCACTCCTAGCTAATATTGCTTAATTCTGAGTGTTGTGCATTCACCAAATAGTGAAAGTTAACTCAACCCTGTAAGAGTTAATTCAACCTTGGTGAATCCATTGTGTAATACTTATCCTTAAAATGCTTCTAGGCCTGCATCCAACTACAACTCCAGATGAAGTTTTCACATCTGAAGCCATTCAGGACTGCATGAAGCAGCCCTGTGAGTGTGTGTGTGTGTGTGTGTGTGTGTGTGTGTGTGTGTGTGTGTGTGTGTGTGTGTGTATTTCTGACCGACAGGGATATAATGTAGCCTCAGCTTGGGTATTTATTAAACAACATTCCTGCCTCTCTGCTGCACTCTTCTTATATTCATGCACCCGCAATTAAATTCTGTGGCACCCTAGTTTAAAAAGACACTAATAGGAAAACACCAACCCAAATGATAACACAATGTGTCTCCTGTGTCTTTTACAAACCCTCTGAGCTTTAAAAAGTGTGTAGGATTTGTTTCTGATTTGAGAGTAGCCTAAAATGGTGGAGGGCTGAAGTAAAGATGCTGAGAATTACTATGCGTATAATGTGCTAGCAATATCCCGTTAGCAGGTGGCACTGGTTTCAGTCTTGTAATGAATTGATATTATGTGAATCATGTGCTGGGCTCGTTTTTTCTCACTTTTCTAAAATGGACATCATTTGACATTATACGTCATTACTCTTCACAAACTAGCCTAATATACAGAAAATTTTATACGGGTGTGGCAATTGAAGAGTTAATTCTGTTCGTTAACTTTAAATGAAATAATGAATAACCCAGTGAGCAAGTCATGCTACTATTACATAAGAAATTTACCGTTATAAATCTTTCCACAGATGCCTTAATCAGAAATGAGAATAGAACAAGAGAATAAAGAAAGATGGTGTGAGTGTACTTCGATGCACCTGTGCAGACTAAACAAACTTTCTGAATAAACTTAAACATCAACATTTCGACCATTCTAGCAAGCTAAACCAATCCTGAGTTGTGTGCATTATATTAAGGGGCTGTTTAATGCATTGAAACTCTGTGCACACAAACAGCACATTCAGGTGAATACACAGCCTCTCCTGAGGAAAGCTTGTATTTATGTCTGTGTGCGTAGGTGTATTTTTTAGTGTGTCTCCAATACACCATGCTTGAGGGGGATTTTGCCATGAACAGGCTGCAGCATACAAATACTGATTCTTCTTGTACGAGCTTCTAAATCCGAAAGCAAAAGTGGAAATTACCAGACATACAGATAACAACATGCACGTGGGTTCAGAACATCTTTCAGGCATCAGCAATAAAAAAAACCCCTAACAAAACACAAACAAACTTTTAGACAAACAGATCTAAAAATATGTCTTGAAGCCTGAGGAAACCCTGGGATAGTTCAGGATTTCTTGAATTATTATAACATAATTTAGTACTAAAATTCTATAGAACAAAAATAGCTAACTAACCAAAAATAACTCAAGCTACATACATATCTATAGCCACATCTGTGCACTTGAAGCTGTCACTGAAAATACTAAAAGCCTGGAGTCTCATTCTATTGTTAACTCCTCTTTTGCTCTCGGGAGTACAGACTCAGCTTTCATCTATGGCACGAAGGGCTTTTAGTGCAGAGTTTGATGGCTCACGTTTCTGTTCAGACACATGATAATAAAAAAGAAAGACGTGTAATGCTTTGATGCGCACATGCACACACTGTTCAGAAATGTAGGTCTTACATCAGATCTCGGAGAAATACAAAAGAGAGGGCTAAATTAAGATACACACAGACAGACAGCAAAACAACAACAACAACAATAACAACAACACATCCCACACATACAACATTTAGGAGAAAAAGGGGTTGTTTTCAATTGGCACAATGCACAATTAGGAGAGATGGCACTATCTCTAGAGCATGTGACCTGCTGCTATAATTGTACCTTCGGGGATGACAGCATTAAGGACGTTTTATGTGTGTGTGTGTGTGTAGGCTTTGACACACACCAGTACATCAAAGACTTGCCTATGGTATGCCCTGCTAAGTTTCCCTGTGCGTGCCAGAGTGAGTGTGATTACACACCCCAGCTCAGCTGCTCTTAACACTGAACTTGAAAACACTCAGGACATGAAAAAAATAAGAAATAAAACATTTGCCATTGTTAGTATATACCTATTAATCTCCAGGCATTTTGGTTTATGCCTAATCCTCACATTTGTTTTACTCTGAAAGTCTACGTTTGGTTTATATGTAATTTTTCAAGCCTTTCTGAAAACAGTACATTTTCAATGAAGTTTCCCTCTAGTCATAAACATTCCTTAGTAGATATCAAACATATTTATTAGCTGACTCGTGTTGGTTCTGAGAAATTATTATTTAACAGTTTGGATGTCTATATGTGTCAGAATAGTGCCATCACACTTGGAGTCATTGGGTTCACATTAGAAAATAATATAATATATTTTGACAAAATAAAATAAATATATTTGATTTAATTTCATTTAAATTAATATATTATATTTTATTTAAAAAAACGAAATATATTTTGTTATACTATGTCTGTACTTTCTCCTGCACTGGAAGCTCCTGTCACCAAGTCAAATTAGTTGTGTGTGTAAACATACTTGGTAATAAAGCGCTTTCTGATTCTGATTCTGATTTAGACACCTTAGCTGATAGCATGTTTAATGAAAAGATCTCCATACAAGCAGCAATGTTCCATATGGTCTATGCTTTCACAATCGCCATTTTTTTTTCCTCTGTAAAAATATAAAACACACCACCATTTGTGGTTTCTTTTTATGGCCAGAATGTACTTTTTAAACTTGAAAGTTTTCCGAAAAAAAAAAAAGAAATCACAATCATGTCAAGCACATTTTTTCTTTTGAACAATCAGATGGCAAGTTTGGAGGGCAAAAGAGAAAAACAAACACAGAGAACAGTCCTGGTCAAAATAATTTGTCTTGTTACTGAGGTGATTTATGACATGTTGAATAAAAAATAATTCACTGCCAAAATTTCAGTGTTATGACATTAACCAGTATCTGTAGCTGCATATATTCAAGTTTTACAAGCAAATTCGCTTCCTTTTGATTTTTCTGCCTCATACAAAGTAAACTAGTAACAGTGAAGTCAAGCTAATTTATATATTAAGATACTAAACAGTAAGATTAAAACTAGCTCTGACTCAGACAAGCATTGTTATAGTTACACTATGGATTAATTTCTTGTGATTGTAGTCAACTGTGTTTTCCATTCCATCTTTCCTAGAGCATAAAAGAACTGTATACAGCTGAGTATGAAGATTTTAGTGATAGAGTATTCTACCAATATTCTACCATCGACAATACCTGAGTAATCGGGTAAGAGGTACTTTTTTCTTTATTAAAGAGCAATACTAAATTTACAAGAGAAAATAAGACGGGTCTCTTAAAAATTCATTTGTTTTGATTTTAGAAAAATGTTTATTGCTAAAATCGCATACAAGAACATCTGTAAAAACTAAACCCATTTAGTGCAAATAATTGCCATATTACATATCAAAATGCAAATCTAAAAATATAAATAAAAATATAAAAATCAAATTCAATATACTTTTAAAATGGTGACTGCAGTGTACGAATGAAAATATCCCAAACTTTGCAAACTTGTTGTCATTTTCTTTGGCCTGAATCTTCTCGTTGCCCCTCAGTTTTATCTCCGCGTTCCTCAATTTTTTTTGGGGCTTCTTTTGTGTTTTTATATGTCCATAGCACCCCAAATTTAACGGGTGGTGCATCAGTAATAATGGTCCGTGGGGAAACACAGTGCTCCTTGTGTGGTTAAACAGACTAAACGAAGCATTGAGGCAAATAATTTGCCTCGAAGCTTTTTTGAATTTGAACTACTCAAGTTTTGAGGAAATGTTTTAGCCCCACTAATGATTACTCCACCTTAGTCTACATATTACTTTGCTAATTTGTTTTTAATAGTGTGGCACAACGTATTACTTACTTATTACTAATATACTGTATTATTATTTTAAACTTAATAGTACATGTCTCATTTCATATGTGAGTCTCTGTGCCTTGGATCATGTGAGTGAAAAGAAACAATGTGATATGAACATGACTGTGTAGGCATAAGAAGAGCCTGTAGTGAACACTGGTGGTTGTGTGTATGACTCACCGAGCAGCTGGACTCCTCGAGTGAGGCCATAGACGTCAATGAGTGCCCAGAGAGGTTCGGTGGTCCGGACACCGCTAAAGAATAGCATGGGACTAGAGCCGTTGACACGGTAGAAGACGCGGCCCTTCTTGTCCACCCAGAAGGCAACAAGGTTGCCCTCACTGGCTAGCTCCTCGGGCAGTGCCTTGGCCCAAAAGCCATTCTGAGACACCAGGTCTGGGCAAGCATACTTGGGCAAACTGTCTGGGTTGATACGTGAGGGGTCTTTAGAGGTGAAGCCCAGGCGAAGAGCACCACTCCAACAACACTGCTTCTTTGTGATCTGTATACCATTAAAATGTCAATATTAGTTTTTCTGACAAAGTTAGAGAAGTTCATAAGGCAAATATTTATATGGCAGTTCTGAATAATACATTTTAATAAGGTAGTAAGCAAAACAAACATGTTATTGGCTCGAACCAGCACTCCTTCATGGTCTAAAAGCAAAAACTTCACTTTTAGTATGTAATTACTTATTACTTGATAATACTGTAAAATGTGAAGAACTGTATCTATTATTAATAATCTATAGTATCATACAGAAACATATACATTTATTACATTGCTATAGTATTTACTAAATTATTTAATGTTTTTTAAATTACAGCATGAAGCAGGAGTGCAAACCCATTAATCTGAAAAAGGTACTTGAAAAATCCTTTAGAAGAGTCAATAAACATATGGAAAGATAGTCTGTCAACTTTTATCAACATGACCCATCTTGGCTTCTGTTGCAGATCTTCTGTTGATGATTTTATGTAAATGATTACTTTGAAGGCAGTTCTCAGAGCTAGATAGATTAAGCTAGAAAGGTCAGAAAGGGAGATCTATTCACTTATTTTAATATTTCTGACTGAAGTCTGCTTTCTCTCTGCTTTGAGTGCAATTAAACTTTTTTTTTTTTTTTTGTTTTATTCAAAGTATAATAAAACTTTTGTAATTAATGTCTTGTGTGTTGTTCTCTTTTGTCCCCTATGTCCTTTATTTATTTCATAGACTGCTTGGAAGATTCACAGAGTAAGAATTATGGTGTAACTGACTGTTTCCTGTACCTCCTTTTTTTTTTCTAATATTCTTGAATAAAAATAATAACTGCAGGAACGAGTAGGAGTCCATGGCACTTTGGAGCCAGAACTATTCAGACTGACCATTCAGTCATGTTATTTGCTTATCAGAGCAATGTAAGTTATGTTTTCTAATGTGGATTGCCATTAAGTATACTGCTTTATGAGCATAATAAGAGATCACTCAGAGTTAAGGACATATGTACCAGTCTGCCCGTCACTAGCTGTAATTTAACACAAGCATACATTAGTGTTTTTTTGGATAAAGCATTCCTTTAAAGGGAATTCTAAAGGGGAGTTTAGGGCCCTTGTGTAAGGGAGAAGTATGCTGTGTTTGGAGTAGAAGGGGTCTGTTTTATTTGACTTACAGTAACCGCTGCCTCAGCTGAGGGGATAAATACTACAAACATGTCAAGAACTTGGTGAGTTACACTACAGTGTCCCAGGCTTTTAGAGAGTCTTTGCATTTTAAAACTGAGAGCAGTGTGTGTGTGTGTGCGTGTGTGTGTGTGTGTGTCTGTGTGTGTGTGTGTGTTTCCTATGGTAGAGAATGAGTTGTGTGTGAGTAGGGTGGTGGTGGGGTTCATGTCTGTGTATCGAGCAGTAACTGGTTGAGCCGGATTAAGTGCCAGACTAACGGTTTTGGCACAGGCTTCAATATTTACCCCTGTCTATTTCTCTTTCTCTTTCTTTCTCTCTCTCTCTCTCTCTCTCTCTCTCTCTCTCTCTCTCTCTCTTTCTGTTTATTTCTTTCTTTGTCTTGACTTGTTGGCACCTGTTGTGGAAACTGCACATGACAGAGAAACAGTAAAACAATGACTAAAGTACTGATGGGATTTACCTGCAAAGCTCATTAGAGCCTCTCTGTATGTGTGTGTGTGTGTGTGTGTGTGTGTGTGTGTGTGTGTGTGTATTACTATATATTTGCACTGTATCTGTTGATAAAGTTGATTACATGTGAGGCCACACTTCTTTGTAGAATGAGACAGTGATTGTAAAAAAAGAAAATGCTCCAGAGAGAGTTATATCAGAACAGTGTAATCAGAACTAATTTAAAGTGGTGTAAAATGTTCAGATAAA
The DNA here is from genome assembly GCF_014805685.1 of Silurus meridionalis. NCBI lineage: Eukaryota > Metazoa > Chordata > Actinopteri > Siluriformes > Siluridae > Silurus > Silurus meridionalis. The sequence continues at coordinate 11,053,013 of NC_060907.1, forward strand.
TCCTATGTAGGCAAATAATAACTGGTCAGCAACATTAATTCACGGTTTCCAAAACTGTCCAATAGCTTTCAATTCATTCATCATTTCAGTTGATTTCAGTTGAGAAGTCGGCGGTCTAATGTAAAGTTATTATTACTATTATCATCATTATTATCATTAGTTTAGTACCAGAATCTTAACTATCTCCATTTCTAGACTAAATTTGTTACTCACAAAATGTTTAAATATTCATGATCCTGTAAGGTTTTAATGTTCTGCCACAGAACAATCACGCATGAGGTCATCACATTGTTGACTGATGTTAATTTGTAAACCTGGTACAGTTTTTCAGCAAACTATGATGAGAACTGTATATATAATAATACTGTACTGGAAACAATCAGTGTGCACAAAAATGAACAATTTAAATTCGAGTGGCACACATCCGAGTGGCAAACAAATGTGTGTTTACTTGTTTAACTGAAAAAAAAAAAAAATAAAAATAAATAAATAAATATATATATATATATATATATATATATATATATATATATATATATATATATATATATATATATATATATAAAAGGTAAATAGTTCTTCATCTAAGAGTTTCCCCGTTTTTATTTTCCATGTATGTCATCAGTTCAGAATCTGTAGCTTGAGTCAAAAGTGGGAACATGAATCACCGCTATGAAGAAAACAATCTTTTTTTTTGTATTTATAGCCATAAAAAACAAGACAAAAATAAATGTTGTGATCAATCATGTTGTTTTTCTTAACATTTGTACTGTAAGTATGCAAGCACCTTGACTTTTACAGACGTAGTTGTATCACACGGACCAAAAAAAGGGAAGATCATAAAGCACTGTCAATTGGAAACAACTGGAAACCATTTCTTTTCCATTTAAACATGTATTGATCTATAGTAATGTTTGTTGTTGTTGATATTCAGTTTTGTTTTGAGAATCTGTTGCAGTGCAAACTGGTTTTGGGTGTATCAATTAACATAATCTATTTTCTCTCTAGTATTGTCAGGTTTAATAGTGTTGACTATATAATAATAGTGTTGGCTGAATTCCCAAGTTCTCACCTTGAGGCGGACCTGTTCGTACAGGGCAATGGGTCTGTTGCTGAAGGTGATAGCGTTGCAAAAGCTTGCCTGTCTTTTGACTGTCTTCTGGGCCACATCCATGACAATCTGTGAACCCTTGGCACTGGGGTGGAAAAGCAGTGGGCTGACAGGAATACCCATGCATGGCTGTAAGGGCAAGCAGCGCTTCGACTTCTGATTGTATTGGTGACCGGATGAAGGAAATGGGCCACCCAGGGAATCTGACAAAGTAAAAGAGAAAAAAGATAAGAAATAAAGCTTGTGTGGCACGTAAAGAACACACTCACTTTCGGAAAAAGCATAGAAGGTACAGGTACATTTTTGTTACCTGATAGACAAATAATATAACTGTCTCTTCAAATGAGCTAGGTACCACGATGATGGCATTTTCTTTTGAGTCTTTACAAAGCATACATATTCTTTTAAGATGGAAAGCATCAATGTGACAAATTGCTTTGCGGGGACAGTATAAAAAGCAGACAGACCAAAAAAAATAGAGAAAGACAATAAGATGAAGAAAAAATCAGCTCATATTTGTATTCTGATTTGTCTACGTGACTTTTTTTTTATAATAGTGTCTCTAGACAGAAGGCATTCATCATGCCAGGTGTACTACAATCATAAAATTTCAATAGAGCCTTCAAAAAATATTCAGAAAAAAACTCACTATTCATTTATGTGAATTTTCATCAACAGAGAAGAGCAAGGTATTAATTTTCATCAGCTTTCAGGCCTTACAAAAAATTTGCCTATTTTTGTTTCTCATATCCTGTTGTCATATAAAAAAAAACAACAGAATCCTCATCTTTGTTCTTTCCTTTCACTTTATCACGCTGTCATGTTGACATTATCACTGTGCTCTGCCAGGATTCTGCAGGCTCTCTCATGTTATGACCTCTGAACTGTTAAATGTTCAGTTGCTGTGGTAGTACTTCCTAGTTACCACTGATAAGGTGAGACTGTCCCCAGATGATAGATCGTCAGGTCAATAACCATGAATCCTCTTTTGTCTCTGAATTGAAACATGCAGCACAGATGTTTTGTTAAAAGATTACAGACACCTCCATTTGCCTCAGTGTTTGTGTCTGGTGCGCTGTACATGTGCGATAAATAGGTGTTGACAAAAGGAGCAAAAAGAGCGTATGTCTATGGCCTTCTCTGACACGGTGCATGAAGTATGTACATGTGCAGGAGTGTTTGGGTGTGTATATGCGTGTCTTATTGAGGATGATCTTTGTGGCCAGAGCAGGATGAAATGAATGCATTAGCAAGCATGAGAGCTGCAGCTGTCAGGGAGAAAATAGAGGTTAAGTGGGAGCTCATGTTCCTTAGCAACTCTGCACTGACTAATACACACACCCTATTCATCTGAGCTGAGGCTAGTCCTGATGATTTCTTTCTTTTGAGTTTTAGCATTTATGATTGGTAGGGAGGGAAATGGATTCTGAAGTGGAGGCCAAATTTGTGAAATGGATATTCATCTCAGTATCACTATCAATAAAGGTAAATCAGTAAAACAATCGCATTGATGAGGCATTTGTTATTCTGATGCAATTAAAATAAAGGCTTTCCTTTCAGCCCTAATCCGACTGGATTCATTATTAGTCACTTGGATACTAGTCAAGTCTAAATTCACCATGCCAGTAATTGTTTAAGGACTGGACATTCAAAAGCCTGGAAAGAATATTCCTTCTATTAAATGAACAGTAAACATCTGCTCAGGTTCTTTACACTCACTGGCAACTTTATTAGGAACGTCTTTACACTTTTTGTGATTGATAGATTATTCAATCATGTGGCTGTAGGGCAATACCCAAAACCATGTATATACAGGTTATGAGCTTTACACCAAATAATCACATTTACACATTACATTTGCGGCTAAATGCTTGCTTGTGTTAAATGGTACCAAAAAATAGTATTTCAGAAAGTAACTCTGAATCTTCTGCCACTTTTATACCCAGATTCTTTTCTAGAAAAAATTCACAATATGGTGTGGAAAGCGGGAATAAATCCAGTGTGCAGTACCTTTGCTCCTTTGCTGACAAAAATGTGGAGAATAGTTTCAATCAATAAGCTTCAGTAACTCAAATAAAAACTCTGAACATCCATGATTAGCATAAAGGTTTCTCAGAATTCATGCCATGGCAAAACTTGCTATGATGCTACAACATTTACAGTGACACATAAGTTATTGTTATCCTACTATATATGTACAACCATATACACCATATCTGAGTAGAAAACTGATATTTAAGCTTAAACATTCCCTACAGCAAGTGCTTCTAGCCTTTAAAAGAGTAAAGAAATTGGCTTGCATTGCAGTTGTAATATCATTTGCTAATCAGACATAATCATAAGAGACACTATCCAGCAACGTTACATAACAGACACATGTCTAGATCCTTATTCCTTCTCCAGAGTTCTTATCCCTTATAATCCTATCCCATCTAAAAAGGATCCAGGTTGTATTTCTTGCTGGAGGCATAATTGACAAGTGTGCCAATAATGTAGTTAGACTGAAATGTGATCACAAAGCCAATCCCAGATTCGGATTATGTTGCGCAAGGCTGCCTGCTGATGATTACAAAACCTTAGGTGGGAGTCGACCTAAAGCTTTCCACCTGCTTGACCTTTTCTCCTTTCAGCTGTGAACTTTCTGCTCTCTGATCCCCACCACAGCAGGTCCGTAGATGTGGTGATGTTCGATTCCAGAATGTTTTATTCGGTCAAGGTTGTATGTCTACACATACACACAACTGGTACAGTCAAGAAGCTTTGTGAAAGTGATTTCCAGATAAGAATGGTGGCTGGATTGGTGACCATACATTAAACATGTCCTACACCTCCTCCATAGCTTACAACCATCAATCAATAATCAATACTCATTAAAAGCAGGACGCTCCTTGGTTGTTAACGCCATGGTGAAGTAAACCATGCACTTCAACTGTGCCATGTGTTTAAGCAAATAATCACACTATCATACACTCCTATTCCAGTCAAAATCAAGAAAATAATAAGTGGAAATGGTTTTTCCTCTTTTTTAGACTAAGGTATTATTATTATTCCAGAAAACAATCTCAGAGGATGAAATTCAGTACTATCCAACAAATGGTACTACAGTCCCCCCTACTGTAACTAATTACTACTTTCTAAATGATGTTTATATTTCCATTTCAAACACTTTAATTGATGTCAAATGTTAAATAAATATTTACCTATGCAGTTTATGGTTATATCACCATAGCTGATTCCTAATGTGCTTTGGTTTATCATACTATATGTATTCATTCCCGCATCTGCATCTGTCTTGTCATTTCTTTGCTAGCTGTTCGGTATTAGCCCTGTGTACTTTTTCTGTGCACTCTGCTGTGTAAAGATTATGAATTATTCTTGGTTATTTTTGCCTGCCAGTATTTCGACCCAGTCTGATTTAGATGCAGAGTGGTGCAGAGTAAAATGATACACACATTGCAGTTTCGTAAGTGTGAACACGCGTCAAAGCAGTTTCCCACGAGTGCAAAATATAGACTATGCTCATTATAGCAGATATCAAATGACTTATCGTTGCTTTCAGTCATAAAGTATGTTACTAAGTATTATGATGTCACTGTAGACACACCCACGCACCCAGCCACACACACACACACACACACACACACACACACACACACACACACACTGAGATGGTTCATGGTGCTGCTATTTCTATGGCAACCCATTATTTCGCCAAAAAACTAGCACATAGCAGCTCTTACATAAGGATGCACAGATGAGCTTGTGGTACATTGTGATCATTTCCCTCTCTCTCTCTCTCTCTCTCTCTCTCTCTCTCTCTCACTCTCTCTCTTCTCTCTATCCATCTAGTTTGCTACCAAGATGGTAAGTGAGATGAAATCATTTTTCCTGAATATACAAATTACAGTTACAATTTGTTTAAGGTTCCCTGTTGCACTTCTAATTAAATTTAATAAACTTCTCCAGAGACCTGGGTATCTGGTCAGTGCCAATCCACAATCCAGACTTCAACTAATCAAATAAACTTGCGCAATTAGTGCATAATTACAGGGTAATTAGCTTCCTAACAGCAAGTGCCAACATGCAGGCTACTCATTAGCTACTTCTGAAAAGGACTGGAACTGATAGGCGAAGCATACGTTTCTTTTATATTACTTATGTACATTCTGATTAGAAGTGGGTAATATGATGATATCAATATTTGAAACATTTTGTCACAATACACTTCCCTGAGATATCATGGGGATTATCATGAGGCAATTAGGTGATTTCTTTGTATTTTTGTTCTTCTTTAAAAGGAAATTATTCTTATTGTGATAAATATCATGTAGAAATTTCTTCAAGCATGATGATATGATGTCTGTGTCATAACATACAGGCCACGAGTGGCTAAAAATATATTCAATTTACAATCTATATTATATTCTTTCCAAAAAAAAAAGGCAAGAAAAGCACCGACAATATAGCAACCATTACATAAAACAGACCTTTTTCCTCCTTACTCTCTGTATTGACCACGTTTTACCTCATGACCACAAGTGTGCTATAAGTCTACAAAAGAAAAAAAAGGGAAACAAGGTCGGAACACTGAGTGAATTTTCAAACAATTCAAGCGCCAGCTTCCAGCAAAAAGCAACACATTTGTCCGGTCTGACAAAATATAAATATTTTTAATATTATGTACTGAATAATAAATTCCCGAATACTAAACAATGACTACATGAAATAAATATATGAGGTGATTGAGTCATTGCTACACTCACTGTCTCACTTTTAACTCACCATTGCATTGCTTCTACTTCAGATATAAACATTTTATAGAAATAAAGTACATACCAGCAACTATAAAAGAGAATACTGTATATACATTCTGAGCCAAAATTGTCATTCTTACTTAATATATATTCATGTGGACACAATACGAGCTCATTGTTAGAAGAGTTCATGGAAATTAAAAAACATGGCAGGTCCCTGAAAGTGACACACAGTTGTGTTTTTTTTCCTAAAGCACTCCTAAAGGTCACTTCTGTGGTATTATGTGTAAGCACACAGCGCCACGCGTGCATGATTCCACAAGCACACAAGAGCTGCGATCATTGCTGCAAATTAGTTTCCAAAACAAAAGAAGGGAAAGGTTAAGTTTAGCACAATAGGATCTGTTGGATTTGCAGGAACATTTAAAGCGAATTTACAAGCCAAATGTGTAAAATGTGAAACGAAAGAGAACAGCATTCAAAGGCTGCATTCCAAATAAAATAAACCCCTTCGCTGACGTGTTCTTGTGTAAAAATCGCGTCCGAGCAGCTGTAGTGTTATCTCGAATACATCGGTTGAAAAAAAGTTGCGTGCAATAAAAGATCTAACAGTAACTGCTAAATAATAGGCGATATGCAAATAACCTTTCCTGATAGTTCCTTCAGTTGACTATGCAAATATTTATAAGATACATCCAACTGACTTCCTGATACCTTTCTTTAACTTAGATTCTGCTATGTGTGTGTAGGTCTTTTGGTATTAGTTATAGACATGAAATTTTAAAATGTGGATAGTCCGGAAGGTCTAAGAGTCAGTTTATATCCCTGCTAGTATATTTCATTGCTTTTGAGGTAATAAAAAATACCACATACAAACAGAATCAGCACTAACTGCTGCTTAATGAACAATTACTAAATGGGCCATATGGCATTTTATCGAATCACGGACAACATAATCCTGTTGTCTTGTGTGCGCATGCTACAAAAGAGAGGAAACATTAAACTTTTTGCATCATAACTTATTTAAGGGCACCTTTCTGTAATATGCAGGCACAATGGGTTAAAGCAACACATGGTCACAGAACACTGTTGTGATATGAGGTAACCTGGTGGTTCCCATGGTAAATGCCATGGTATCTGTTATTATCCGAGGCCAAGCTGCAGCACAGACCCCCTTCTGAGTACTTAACTGAGTGTGATACTATACAAGGCACAGCATTAATGCTTATCCCTAGTGAAACCCACACACACAAACACACCTTGTTGAGCCTTAATAGCAATCGACTTAGTGTCAGTTTGGGAGCTGACCTGGAAATAACAAAGTCAATACAACTATAAGTAAATGTAACTTGTGACTAATTATTACATAGGTGCTAAAAACCTTTACTTGTTAAATATCTTTTATAACAACCCAAAAACGGAAATCAAATGGAAATCAGCAAAAAGTGACAGCAAAGCTTTACGTGTATTTTTTCCAATAATAAAGCTGAAAACACAAAATCTGAAAAAGCATTACATCAGAAAATTCGAAATCACAGCACCGAAAACAAAATATGAACATGACCGTTTCTTTTTAACTGTTACATGCTCATTGCAGACTTGACATGCTTTACTGTATGTCTGTCACAAAGAAACTTTTTTCCTTTTTCTGATAATAAATTGATTCAGACACAATTATATATATATATATATATATATATATATATATATATATTACAGTTATAGAAAGAGTGATTATATATATATATATATATATATAAGCTTATATATATATATAAGCTTATGACATCACAACAAACTCCAATGCTTGAACCAATCATGTTTAATATGCAAATTATTTGACGATGACAACATGATAACCTTTAGCTACAGGACCTGTGAGCTAAGATACAATCTAATTTAGAGTCGTAAAAAACAGTCGTATATTTAAACAGGTCTACAGAATAGCAAACTCCAAAAGAAACTGCAGTACAACTGTTCTAATATCTATGTGAGAAAGAGAAAAGATATGGGGAGATTGGGAATACAGGTAAATGGTGTTGATTTGTTCTTACAAATTTCCATAATGGTATTAAAGTCTTCTAAAACAAATCAACACAATGGGCTTTCTGTCTGTAGCACACGCCTCTTTAACGCTTGTATTCTAAATGGTGACAAGTGCCAACTTGGCTTGGGTGTGGACATAAAAAAAAAGTCTCAAGTACTGACAACCAATAGCACTAACAAACATAGATAATACACCTGTCCCCCAAAAAACTGTAAACTGCACAATGGTGCGCATGTATATAATACACATAGGGGATCTGATATTACATAATCTGATTTAATAGCTGTGTCATTTAAGCAAAATGGATCAGATAAAATTGGATCAGATGTTGATTACGGTTTCTCAAGCTTTTCAAAAAATGACTAAAACGGGATTTCCGAGCTGTCACTTTACAGCAGAGCATCCTGGTTAAAATGGCACCAAATGCACCAGTGGTTCTTGATGTATTGTGTGTCAGTAAACACTGCAAATGGAGCTTTGTGTACTCAGGTCTCGCGCAACAGAGACACGACCAATATGGCCAGCTACATATTTATCAAATGTGGATACGAGAAAAAGATGCATAAATAATTTAAACATCCTCCCTGGCCCAACCAGGCAACCTAAACCCTGTCAGCGAAGACTAATTAAACACAGGAAGATGTTGAATTCTTGAATCTGTTTATTCTGCTCAGAAAGTGATTGATGTTCACTCCTTTTAAATAACAATAGCTCTGACTATACACACAGATGTGTTTGAAGGGCCACGCAACATGAATGCAAATAAAAAACGTTTAATATTATTTTTTTTTTATCTGAGAGCAAATAGCTTCAAGATGTAGATTTTGATAGGTGTCAGTGTGTTGAAACAGTCAGAGATGTAGAAAGAGTGTGTGAGAGAGAGAGTTGAAAGAACTGTTTATAGCTGTTACAATGGAATATTTCACAATTACTTCATTGACATCCCGCAAACATTTCACTTACTGTAGATGGATAAAAAGTATGATGTGCTCTTCTATTAATAAATAAATGCATTATAAATACATAAGATTGCAGTATTAGAAAAATTAAACACTTCAGGATGTGCTTATACTGCAAAAACACTACTCCATCTTTGATGATTTTTTCATTTGTTTATTTACTAAAAACAAACATTTGAACATTAACTGTGCACATGAAATGAAAGTAAACGCTACAGTGAATAATACTGCTGCTGAGTAACGTTCCTATAGATAAGAGAGTCATGACATGTCTTTGTCTTTCTAGATGATCTGTTTCTAGATGATGTGTCCTGTTGTCATATACACATTTGTGCTTCTAAACAAAGGCCTGAGTGAGTCATAGTAATAGAAATGAAACGGAGAGAGAAAGCAGGCCTGGTTACCAAGCACCGGTGCCACCTGATCCACACACATATGTTTCTGTCACGCCAGGCTAACAGACCCCGTGTCGTCACAGTAGGGGCCCAAGCACTTAGTGGATTTGTGTGTCAGTGGTGAAGAGGATGCATTAGCTAACAACTATGAACCATGAGACTATGAGACTATTGCCCACCATCCTTATGCTTTTCAAACCAAAAATTTTATTAGCTTATCATACCCTAGCAAAAATAGGGCATGTTAATAAAGCTTCCACATCCTTAATGTTTGAACTGTTTGCTTCCTTTTTTTCTGTCATGACATTAAGCTAGTCAATATTTCATTAAAATGGTCTGGTCACATGACAGAGAAGGGTCAATACCTCAATAGAGTTTCAGAGACCCTCTTGCCTTTATAAACCAAAACGCTCTGTGACAATCTGAAAACACACACACACACATTCATACATGCAAAATTCACAAGTTCATGCTTGTACTTGCAATAAACCTAGAGAAAAGACAAAAAAAGATCATGTATAATTAGACAACAGATCATCTTTATGTGCTGACCTTCAAGCTAGGCCCGAAAATAAGATGCCTGTGTATGCTGGACTGAGATCAGATACTCCACATTCTACATTTTAATGAATGAACAAAAAACTGAGCTGACATCAGAGGAAAGAAAAAACATTCATCAACTCTAAGAACCCTGAGTATTGGGCACAGGCCAAGTTTGCTTAATTGGATATATGACAATGTCTAAATTAGGACGAATGATTGTGTGCTTTGTGTACAGGATTTAACCTGAGGCCAGACAGCTGCACAGACATACAAACAAAAGCAGGAGTGGGCTTGCGTGTGTGAAAAAGAAAGTGATTAGAAGTGTGTGTAAAAAGCTTGATATTGTGTCTTTTTTACTAACAAAGATCTGCAAAATAACTGTGTGAAGATATTTAATCTTAAAATAATCAACTAAATGGCTGCAAAGAGAATTCTATGCTATATACAATAACACAATATGCATATTTTAGGCGTAAAATGCTTATCAACAAGTATTTCATCTAAACTTACTTTTGGTTTCACAACCTGGGGAATACCATCAAGTTAACACACACACACACACACACACACACACACACACACACAGACACACAGACACACACACACACACAAGTTTTATTTATGCTTAGGTTAAATGCAAAAGCACAGAATGCATTCATGGCCACAGCTTTGTACTCATTTGACCACTATCTCCTCATCAAACAACTAACATTTGCTTAACGTGTTATTTGCCTTTTCATCTGTAATAACATCACAACAATAATTATCCATTTCTGAATGTGTTAAACTAGCATTTACCAAGGACAGAGAACTTGAATATGTACCTCAAGTGCTTCATACTGTACTTTAATGATTCAAATATGCAACCAATTCTGCATACATATCATTTTGCCATGGTACATACACTCCTAATACTGACTTCTAGTACTGAGAATATAGAGCTCTACTACAGGTGTAGTTCTAGTAGTAAGTATATGATATAGCTTGTATAGTTTTAGTGCTCAGGGATTTAAAATTCTACTGCTGAGTACATGTAGTTATTTCACCGAATTAAGCATATCGGTCTTGAATAGACTACTATTGGTATATAGTTCTTGTATATACAATTATGCATATAGTTTGAGTAGTCAAATATATATATATATATATATATATATATATATATATATATATATATATATATATATATATATATAGTTGATGTTAGCAAGCTGACAGTCATTCTTCCTTATTGTTGAAAATGATTATTTCATTAAATCTCTGGCACTGTCAGTTATCATGTTGATGTTATATATATTTTTTTTATGTAGTTCGAGTACTAAGTGCTTATATGTTTATATTATTACTGCTGATTGCATATAGTTCTAGTACTAACTACTCAAGCACATGTACTTTGTACTTATATTATGTTATAGTACACATAGTTTAAGTACTGGGCATATCGTTCTACTAAATGGTATACTTTCAATACTGAGTACATGCAGTTCAAGTACTAAGTGCATGTCGCTCTACTGCTGATTGCATTTGGTTCTAGTACTGAGTACATGTACATATACTGAGTTTTTCTAATGTGTGCAAATTGTTTTATTTATGAGTAGATATAATTGTACTGCTGAGGGCATATATTTGTAGTACACTGCATGCAGCTCTATTGCACTGAGCAGATTTAGTTCATATAACACAGTGAGCATATAGTCATAGTACACTGTATAAGGGTCTAGTACACATGCATACATGTCTGATACTGAGTGCATATAGTTATAATGCCCTTAGCTTGTGCAGAAGATATACAAGATATAGAAGATATTGTCGTAAAACGTGAGAAATTAGAGTCTTTCTCTCTCTCTTTTCACGCCGCGAGCTTTGGATCTAGAGCGCGAGCGGCTGTACCGCTTGAAGGTGCGCGAGGCGCTTATAGGATGGCATTCACAGGATATTATCATGCAGTATGTGTCTAAAGCAGGAAAGCAATAAAACGCACAACCCTTTTTTTTTACCCATCATATCCCGGCTCGTAAAGCACTATTATAAACAAAAGCATTCGCCCTTATAAACGCTCAGCTACAGGATGAGATATGACAATATACATCTGGATAGATGGGGCTTAAACGGACGCTTCCTCACCATACAAGGCGTTACGGGTGATCTGGCCTCCCATGGCTGCACGCCGCGCGCTCCTCTCCGTCCTCGTATTTATTGTCTCAGCGTGTCGCGCGGAAGCGGCTGCAATCCCACGGCGACGGCATACTTGCTCTTCTCGCACACGCACATAAGCACACGTACACGCGCGCACGCTCCACAAGGAGAGGTCTGTCTCCGGTACACACTCGGACACGCCTCCCGAAGCGTCTCGCTTACGGGCTCATTGAGCGCGCGGACACGCGCAGGCTCCACATACATATTTGCATAAGGGCGGGGCCGCGGCAGCCCACGCCCACTCTCCCAGTCAAAAGATGCTGTTTGGTGTGCATGAAAATAGTGATGGTAAAATCGGATTATTTTATTGACTTAGTTCTTTGAAACTCGTCCATAAAAATGATCGAGTCATTTAGTTCATTTCGTTCCTTTGATTAGAAATAAAAGAAAATGGTACATTTTCAATAAGCAGATCCCCAACATGTCTACATACACAAACTTCGACTATAGTTCAAATGCAAATATGATATAGCAGTTAAGGCCAGTTATGATAAAGAGAATGGCCAAGTACAGTATGTTTCCAGACCTGAAGCCTAGCACCTGTGGGGCATCCTGGAGCGGAAAATGAAGAACAAGCCATGTGTCTAACATCCAGCAGATCTGTGATGCCATTATGGAGGAGTGGAAGAGGATCCCAGCAACAACCTGTGCAGCTCTGGTGAATTTCATGCCCAGGAGGATTAAGGCAGTGATAAATTATGATAAAGATAATGAGTAGCTCACCTCTCATTTCTTCTCATCCGTATCGATATTTCTTTTATGATGTAATCCCATAATTATTTGTAACAATAATGTCAGGATCAGACAAAAAAAAAACTTTTCTGATGCATTGTGGAGCATCTATAGCAGTCACGTGATAAAAGAATAAACGACTCGGACTACAGAACACATGAGATGGACTACTCAATTCTGTTTCCTGTAGAAAACCTATGAAGATTTTGCTATGCTTTGCTCATGCAGGTCCAGTAGAAAATGAATGAATCGTTCATGAACGTCCCATCACTACATGAAAAAGCATTTACAGCATCTCACAAGACTGAGTACACCCCTCACATTTCAGCAACCATTTTTGTAAGGACAATACTATGGAAATGAAACTTAGTCGATGTGCAGCTTGTATAGCAATACAAATTTACTGTACTCTGAAAATAACTCAACATACAGACATTATGGTCAGAATAGCTGGCAACAAAAGTGAGTCAATTCTAAGTGAACATGTCAAAACTGTGTCCTAAGTGTCAATATTTTCTGAGCATCATTGTTATCCAGCACTGCCATAATCCTCCTGGGCATGGACTTCACCAGAGCTGCACAGGTTGTTGCTGGGATCCTCTTCCACTCCTCCATATTGACATCACAGAGCTGCTGGATGTTAGACACATGGTGCTCCTCCATCTTCCGCTTGAGGATGCCCCATAGGTGCTCAGTAGGGTTCAGGTCTGGAAACATACTGTACTTGGCCACTCCATCACCTTCTGCTTCAGCAGTGCAGTTGTCATCTTGGCTGTGTGTTTTGCGGTCGTATTCATTTTGGAAAACTCCCCAGTACCAGCAGCACTCATGCAGCCCCAGATGATGATGCTACCACCATCATGCATGACTGTAGGCAAGTACAATCTTCTTGGTACGTCTCACCAGGGCATCACCACACATGCTGGACATCATCTAAGCCAAACAAGTTTATCCTAGTTTTATCAGACCACAGGACATGGTTCCAGGAATTCATGCTCTTGGACATGTTACATGAAGTCATGCAAACTGACTTGTTGCAGTAAGTACTCGGTATACAGTATTTAGTTTTAATGCTAAACATTTAACATTCTGTTATAGGTCTTGTATAGTACTATTGGTACAGCATATATTTTTGTACTGAGTGCATATGGTTTAAGTAGTGAGTACTATATTATTATTATTATTATTATTATTATTATTATTATTATATTCTATAATCATTAGTACCGTATATTATAATAATAATAATAATAATAATAATAATTTTATTCATTCATATTTTTCTAGTTTATATATATATTATATATATATATATATATATATATATATATATATATATATATATATATATATATATATATATTTTTTTTTTTTTAAAGAATGACAAAATGTCTTGCACATGTAACCCATGATACTTGGCAAACAAGGTGAGTCTGATTCTGAATCAAAAGAAAAGATTAGCATTTGCTGACAAACAGCTCTGTAGATAAAAGGCTCATTATATGCAAATACAAACCACTCTGTCATCAAAACAAATCCTATCAAAACCACATGACTAAACAAGATTCATGTGCTAGATGCAGCTCTACCTGTTTCTGACTAGCTACATTACATAAGGAATAAATCATCATGGCACATGCTGTTATAGGAAAATAATCAACAGTAGGCTGATGTGATGCAGCCAAGCTGCAACCTCCCTAAAGCGAATTATTTTCCTATAACAAACAGCACACTGCATTTAAAACCTTTATTGTTATATTTAAAGTAATTGAAATGAGTTAGTTTCAGTATCACTGATTCTACTGAAGCTATAAAATCACCAGTCTCCTTTTTTTACCCTCTTATCGCCAAAAAAATCAGCTTATTATTTTACTGACAAACTGACAAGAGTTCTTTCCTGTAAACTCTATCATGATCACTCTGTTGATACAAACTTCTGACACCCAAAACATCTCTCACAATGTTACATTAACATTTTATAAAATTTATAAATTGAGTGATTTGGTATTTAGTTCTAGATTTAGCTCTCTCCTTATACAGTATAGAAGTGTGTTCTATATATTTTTTTGTTTATTGTCAGATACTGACATTCCATTACAGAAAGATTAAATATGCAAATCAGTCAATTAACAAATTACTATTTTCCCATTTCTCAAATGCTGACCATTCCAGGTAAGCATTTCTCTGTAGGAATGTTCAAACATTTGTAAAGTGCAGATTAGACCGATATAATTACTGTATTATAGATTTCTTTTACAGCAACCAGGCATTTGTATATTTCTTAAGTATTTAGGAATTCTGTATATAGATACGAAGAACTGACAAAGTAAACATGCCTGGGGCAAATTAACATGCCTCAACTTTTTAGCCGAAGACTGTACAATGCAGGACTAGTACTACTGATAATATAACTGCAGTGCACATGGATCTCTAACATTACACTCACCCTTTGACCTTCGATTTGTACACACTGTACTTATCTGCACCATTTATAAATACACAATTAGAATCCCCGGACATGGTGTATGCATTAATTAATTATTAAAAACACTGGTTAAATCTATTCCAAGGCCCCACAGGGTGAAGATTCAGTAATTGGACTGTTCTATGTTAAGAACCAAGGAGCTAATGGCATTGGTGGGGTGAGGTGTGTGTGTGGGGTGGGGGATCACTCACATTCCTTCCTCTTTTGCATTCCTGGAAGTACATCTCTCCCAAATGTGAACAAGCCTGTGGCTGACATGAGAAAGTGGCCTTCCTGAGTCGGAGTCGTGACCTAACCTGTCATCACTACCGTGAGATTGCTTTCCTCATCGCGGTGCTGCGACAAGCTGTTTTGAAACTGATATTGTAATGCAATGCAGTGTTTGCTCAGGTCTCATTCCAAATCAATTTAAAAGCATTATTCTTGCAACATACATTTTCATTGGAGCAAACTAGCTTTAATGCAATTACATTCATAAATAAAACTGGCAGAGATTGTGAAAGGATCACCATCCTCTGGAGAAAATTAAGATAATTAAAGTGCCTCATCTTGCCATTCTCGATGATGCAGAAAGAATTGTGCGGTGAAATCAGGTTAGCAATAATATTTACTCCGTGGCCGTCTGTCCCTTTTAACAATTAGAGCCATGGTAGAAGCCATAACAAACCACAGGGCTCTTGGCCAGAGCACGGCGACTTTGATCAAAATGAAATCACCGCTTTCTCCAGAACCGCGGTGCGGTCGAAGGCATTCCGCCTCACACATGGCGCACAGATTGCACAGTTAGCGTATGAAACGTGCACGTCATTAAGTACCAGGCTTGAGGGTGATGGGAATGATGCTGGCACTGGTTGTGAATGTATTGCCATTATAATTGTCTTGATCAGAAAATAAAAAACGAGCTGAGTTTGACGAACAGCACACAGCAGATCTCAGGGATCTATCTAACCAAGCAGTTACACGTAATGTACTGTCATATATCTGTCTGCATGTGCAGTCAAAGTTTTTCTGCTTCCTCTCTGTGACTATATGGACTGGTGTGTGTGTCTCTTTGTGTGCAAGGGTTTATGTTTATCAATTCCAAACATGTTCTGCCATTTTATACTGTCTTTAATGTGTAGCATGTGTGATCCTTTGTGTGCACTTATTAGTACAATGCGAAATGGACAAATATTTTGCTCAGAATGGTCCCCTAATCCCTTTCCTTTAAACTCGAGCATAACTTACAACATAGTAAGATTATTTTAGTGACAGAAGTAAATGATTTTATACCCTACATTACATGGGTTAGCGCATTACTCTGAGACATTAGTCATGCCCTGTTGCATAAACACACGGAATGCTAGGGAACTAGCTGTTCACAATTCCTTTTTTCTGCATTAAATCTAAACTCTGTATTTTTTTGGCTAGGTTTGGCTTGGTTGGTCAGGTTGTTGGATTGATATAACTGAAATTTGGGTTGATTACAGTATAAAAGCAGATTTGGAAAAAGGTATCACAGCAGCATTTTTCATTTTGCCTCACTTTGTGTGACGGGAAAAAAGTTTAATAATTTAGAAAGCTCTCTATAACAGCCGCCAATAACTTTGTGTAGAGTGGCCTGGCAGTCAATGTACTAGAAAAAGTTAATTGACTGGAAGATACCACTATGTTATTGTCAGTTATATAAATATTATCTGACACCAAGCCCCGCCCACTCCCCCATAAGAGAACATGCTATCTGGACTTGCAGGGATTTTTTTTGTTTAGTATTTTTGCAAAGCCAAAATGAGGACGTTTCGAGTCATTAATATTACATAAAAAAACTATGTATGTTTGACTTAACTAATATGAGATATTTAACATTCTGACCTTCTGCAAAAGTAAACACAAAATGTTTGTAGTCATTAATATCTACATTGACTACACACCGATATACAGTTTGGTCAACGTAGCTAATATTAGACAAGTACATATTTGACATCAGACAAATATTATTAATGCTAATGACAATTAGCGTGATTAAACAAACTATTATTTTTTCCCCCTCCTGCTCCAGCAGTTAGAGCACAGATGCATTCACACACTTTTAGCAGCTGCATCAACAAAAAAAATTACCAGCCATGTGGACATTAAACGACAGATCTGTGAAAGGATCCTGTTGAAAAGGTACTGTTTAAGGCTTATTTTTACTGTTTACTGCTCATTACTGCAGAATCCCCTAAAAACCAGCATCCGGCTCAGCCTTCTTAATTGGCACTGCCTGCATGCAGTTCCTGACTGCGCAGCGGATGATATCAATCCACACTCCTGTACTTTCCTTAAACCTGAAATGGTGGAAATCCTGGAATGGTGGAAAGCGATTAAAACATTTATCTTTATTTTCCAAAATGGTAAATGATCAGTTGGAAAAAAAATCATAACAAGATATTAAGTTGTGCTGATGAATACAGAGTTTTCAGAATTGCAGTAAATTTTATAGAAAGTTGGATTTTTACAAAAATAATAACTAAGCCTATTTAAACATGCGTAGTTCTAACCCTGATTGAGTTCAAAGAACCCAAATCTATTACTATGGAAATGACTTCACTAAAGAATTTTAAAGACTATTGCATTTTTGGAACAGTGCATTGTTTGTAAGTTCACATACTAAAAAACTAGCATTGTAGTGCATTATGCATATTCTATGACTGCTTATGTGTCATGTATATATTGTGGTGCATTGTGAGATTAAAAAATGGTTTACAATATAAAAGACCCTGAAAATAAGGCTTAGCTAACACACACGTTTCAGTGTATGTGTCTTTTTGTATGTATGTGCAATTTACACAAATGCAAATCCAAGCAAATGGTTCATGTTGCCTGGTATGCATGGTATTTAAGTGTGTGTGTGTGTGTGTGTGTGTGTGTGTGTGTGTGTGTGTGTGGTGTGTGTGTTCTTGTGCGTACTTTGCTTTTAATGTTACATGACTAAGCCTGGATGTCTCTCACTCTCACAAATTTTTCTGTCTCTACCTTAAATTCTGCCATGCCAACATTAGACACTCCACTCTAATAAACAAAATGCTCTGCAGCGGGTTTGTTAATAGAGCAGCTTATCATATTCATTCTGCTCTGAGCTACTTTAATTCACTGTATATAAATAGAAATATGAATTACACCAAACCCACTCACAAGCTCATTAAATAGGACTAAAGGATGATTAGTTAAAAACACCTGAGAAGATGACAGAAATCTGGATAATGTTCAACTTGGAATGTGGAGAAATATCAGTATGATGGTATATTTATTCTTCATGAAACTTCAACAAGAATTCCAAATTTTGAGATTAAATAAAGAAAAATAACTAAAAATACATATTTTAAGCCCCCAGGATTCCCAGGGAAACAGCAAACTTTAAAAATAGTCAAACATCTAGAAAGTCCATCTATCCATCCATGCATTTTCCTTTTGCTTATATCCAACAATCAAAAAAAAAAAAACCAGAAACACAGGAATTTGACAGTGAGTGACTGGAGAGTCCAAAATGTCCAAATATGACTAACACACAATTACATTTTTGGCTCTAACAGAAGAACTTATGTAAATGAAGAACAGGAAATAAGATTTTACAAGACTGCCTCACACCCACAGTGAAACATGGAGGTGGAAGCTTAAAAGTTTTGAGGCAGGGCAGATTGGAGACTTAGTCTGAGTGTGAAAGTGAAAGAAATACTGAGCCAACATGGCTACTATTACATACTTCAACACTATGCAGTCCCATCTGGACTGCAGCACATTGAATCCAATTTCACTATAAAACAATGACCCAATGCATATGTCCAAGTTCTGTAACTGCTATTTAGGAAGCAAACTGCCAGCTAAAGTGTTATCTCTCAAGGAATGATCTGTCTAAGTCTGCACCTAAGTCCTATTGAACTGCTCTGGAATAAACTGGATTAGAAGGTAAAAAAGAAACATTCAACTAGTAAAGAACACCTTTGGCAAAATCTACAAGCGGTATGTCAAAGAATTTCAGCTAAATGTTTGTATCTGTCTGGATGCAAAGAGAGTGTAAAGCCCAATAAACAAAGTTTTACATCTATAAATTTATATATTTATTTGGTCAAAATAAATCTCCATACCATTAAATTACCTAGTATTTTTGCATGTCAACAAAAGTAACATGCAAAAAACTATAAATGACTCCATGTTTTTAAACTTTTTGACAGGCGCTGTATTCCACTGTGATTTATTTTATTTGATCACAAAAACAAACTTCGAATGAGTACATTAATACAAACCCTGCAGTTAGAAAGAACTGTTGTTATAGTCACCAAAAAGAGTGTTTGGAGTGTTTTGTCCACATGGACTGCATTTCATCTCTTTGTTTGATGAACTGTAACTTCATAGTTACACAACTGAAGGAAAAATACTAAAAAATGTTATGCAAGGGTTTGTTGTGTGAACAAACCCCATCAAGAACACTTCCATGCAACTGCACACTGTATTCACCTGATAAGATAATGCTAGAATTACACAATCTAATTATACATCTGTTCGAGTTGAACTGTTCAAATATCATTGTGTTGATTCTTTGTGAAGCCTAACAACGGAGTGCATCTGCTGCCAGCTATAAAACTGTCCAGTGTGATTTACATACCCACTTATTGTAAGACTGAGTGTCCTGGCCAGCTCTGGAGATGTGCATTTACACTATTATCAGTTTGGAGGCTGTTTTTAGCAGAGTGTTAAATTTTTTATGGATAAACTAAAGACTTTGTCTGGTTAAAGAGTAATCCATAGTAGCCGGAGAATAAGATACAGCTTATTCTGTTCATTTTTTTTTTTTTTTTTTTTTGTAAAGCTTGTAAACAGTTAAGAGCAACCTGCATCATACATCTGAGAGAAATATAAAATCATCAGAGGTTTATTTAATGTGGACTGGAATGGATAGAAATAATGCAGCATGGGTTTGTTTATTTGTACACATAATTCAAATCAGTTTTATTTGTTGAGAACAATAGAAGCTTCACACAAAGCAGCTTTTTCTGGCACTAATACATTTACATGCATTTTGGTTCTAGTGAAATCTCTGCGAGTGCAACTGACATTTCAGGAATGGGGAGTGACTAGGGGAGCTAAGAGAAAAGAGCATGGGCGTACTTTTTATATTCTGTGAAAGGCTGTCTTAACATCTGCTCTGAGACAAGGAAATGTCACTGAGGAAGCAGGAGAGGAGGAGGTAGTGAGCTGCAAAGACTTCATCATATAGAAAGAAAGTTTTTCAGATGAAGAAATAAAGGATTTTAGCAAGGTGTAAATATTTAGATGGTTCTGGAAATTTATATTTTTTGACCTAAATGTAACTCTTATTTGTATCACATCAGGTTGCCTGTGTCTTCCTTGAGTATGTCTAAACAAGCCGTCTGCTTCAGCCAGTGGGCATCTGTGTGAACATTTATGTTTACTGCCATCATCTGCTGTTGAGCAGCAGCTACTCAATGTTTCCACGACAACCGGTGATCATGTTTTAAGGGAGTTCAATTTGCATGTGCATGTGCTCACCAGACACACACACACACACACACACACACACATACACACACACACACACACACACACACACACACACACACACACACACACACACACACACACACACACACTAAAAAACACTACATGTCTGAATGCATTGTTATATTTATAGGCTAAAATAAAAAAAGTTAATTTAATATTATGAAGTATTATCAAAAACATTTCTTTGAAGACTTATACGTATCAAGTCTGGAAATAAAAAAAATGCTTGTATTCTGCTTGACTATTTAGACTATTTGTCCAAAATGACTGAATTAAACAAGATTTTTAGTTTCTATATATTTCCCTGAGTCACTGTTGTAATAGAATATAGAGGCAACTGCAGAGGGTGCAGACACACACACACACACACACACACACACACACACACACACACACACACACACACCCTTGCAGCAGTGCCCCCTCAGTGTTAAAACAAAAGTCTATTGAGCAGCAGCTTTGTGCCATAACGCAGCACCATGTGCAAAATATTATACATACTATTGGATACAGAAAAAGAGCAAATAATATAAGAAAGCAATAACCGAGCTCAACTGATTTCATGAATTAAATATGTGGCAACAGCTTCGATATTAATGCCATGTGATATACACACATCAGTATCTGCGGATGACTCGCAAAGTTCATATTACAGGAATAATGAAAGGGTTTTCTAACCTCTTTCGACTGTGTGTGCCATCGTCACATTCGTTGCCACACTTTTATATGGACTGAGATAAGGAAATATGTTTATTTAAAACTTTTCATATAATGAATGTTTAAAGGCAGACATTTTGTAGGTGGATATCAATTAATTTTCCACAAAACATATTTTTGAAAAATGTTATGAATCTATTGTAGTGTAAGTAAGTAAGTAATTAAGTAAATAAATAAATAAACAAACTAAGAAAAAGCAATATACAACGGTACAATCCACTACATGGTGTTGAACTATACCCTGGTTCTACTACCTCAAAATTTTCTGATAACAGCCTGAGCCTGATATCCCATCCAGAGAATTACCTCAAAGTGCTTTTCCAACTTAGATACATTTCTTTTCACGCCTTCTAGGCAGGCAGTGGAGATATCTCATTTCATATGAGTCTTTGTGTCTCCAGCATACTGAAACATTTTACTGTAGGAGCAGCAGCACTGCAGCTACATCCATCTTTTGACACACAAATGTGTGCAACTACAAGTCTATTAATGTTGTGTATATGCGAAGGTGAAGGTAGATGTCCAATGTGTCACAATTATTTCGATATTGCAACTGAAATAAAATGTTCAGTGCAAAAAAAACAGCAAATCAAAAATATGGATCATAATGATGGTCCACTGTGGTGACCTCTGACAGGAGCAGCCGAAAGAAGGTCATCACCATCATCATCATCACAATCATCATCATCATCGTTATCATTGGTTCATCATAATACTTTCATAAAACTTGTGAAAGTAAAAGAGACCTTAGAAACTTCTAATAAGAATTTTAATGTCTAAATAAATCTTCATGAAGTAATATGGTTTACTACACTTTCCGAACAGTGGCTTCAAATACTTTAATCAACCAAAAACGTTTTGCAAAACTAATAACAAAACCAAACAAAAATTAGGATTTATTTCCATTACAATGAACTACAATTGTATTTTATTTTCATATAACTTAAGTGAAAGTATAGTTTTAGTTAAGTATAGAAATTTATGCACTAATATAATGGAAAAGTGTAGTAACAAAGTGTAATTATTCAAGTTACTCTTGCACAGACATTAAAGTACAGCAGATGGAGATTAGGTTAAAAAGTTGCTGAAGTTTTTCTTTAATCCTAACCATTCCCTGTCAATGCCTAAGCAAATACAGAGTGCATCTGAATTCAGTTTGTTCAGAAATTTCCATGAATTCATTTGTCTTTATTAATAAGTGACAAGGAAATGGCACTTTGTCAGTCACACTAAGCAGAATGACGCAGGATGTGTGTCTCATTGCTCTATCAGGATCTCTGAGAGTCATGAGCTGTTTTAGGGCTTTTGTATCACAGTTTGAGCAAATAGGTTAAGGAGAGTCTGGAGGTGATAATGCAGGCACAATCAGGAAACGCGCCAGGACAGTCAGGATTAGCTTGTTTGGGAAACACTGTATGAAAGCTGTATGCACTAGAACCAAGAGCTTTATTCATTACACACAGATAAAGCAAAAGGGGTGGGTGATTTAAAAGAAAAAGACAAATAAAAAATTAGGAGACAATTAGGTTTTAACTTTCAGTGTTATTTACGTGATTTATTTTCATTATTTTTTATTATTGGTATATAACTAATTATTATTATTATTATATTATTATTATTATGTAATATATAGCACATATATATTTTATATATAATTACGTAGTTAATTATACTGTACATCAAACAAACATGATTCCATATACAAAATTTAATGCTAGTCTTTAAACCTGTTTCGATTTATAACAAGTGTAAAATGCTCAATTCGAATAAAACAACTTACTTAATCTTTACTTACTTAAAATTTGCATTACATTTTTATTGCTTCCCACTTGTTGTTTTCTCTCACATTTTTGTTACTTATATATGAAAACAGAGGGAAAACAGAAAATAGTATTTCATAATGTTATTTCAACTTTCATTATACCTTATACATTATTCCATTATACCATTATTTCAACTATTTCAATATATACATGAACTGATTGCCATGCACTGTTTAGCAGGTGGTCATTCTTTTGCCATACTATTAACTCAAACACATTTTCCTCTGCATTTAGAAAGGACAAGGAATGTGTTTTTTTTTCACAGAGAATCAAAGAGATAAGTTTCTACAGCATTTTACCTTCTATGTCCTTACAAATGTTATGCACTGAGATATGTAATAAGATAGTCTGGATCTTATAATTGATTATAGTGTTACACTGTTTCAGTCCAGGGAAATTCATCTCCGAATCCTACTGCTCCATGTGGTTGTAGTTTCATCCTTCACTCCACTCACAGACACAGGCTTTAGCTCACAGTTCCAATCACACTGGCATGTTTTCTTGTTTTGAATGTCAGCAGTAATACAGCCCAGCTGTGGTATATTTTCATACATTTAGCTGAGCCACGTTTGATTTTGCATTAATCAGAAGTTGCGTTGATGGGCTAGGGTTGAGAAATCATCACTGGTGTGCTTTTGGAGAATATCTTTGTTGTGGGCTTTGTTGTGATTTATAGCCAGTTGCTTCATTTTGCTTCAGCACTAACACACTGTTTTTTTTTCAGCTCTGAGTTTGAGAAAGACGTTAAAGCGACATGACAAGCATGTAGTCAACAAGGCTATTTCTGTGATCGATAAGTATATTTTGAAAATGCATAATACTTTTTACTGTACTGCCTCTGAACAGAAAAGGCAGAAATAAAAAAACAAAAATGTAACTGAGTAAAATTGAAAATGCAACAGCAAAATTGAAAACAGCAAAACTAAAATGCAACAGAACATCAAAACACAAAAACCGCTAATCTATAAGTGAAACCATAAACCTCACACATAAAAGCAAAACTAAAAACACAACAAAGCTATAAACATAAAATCAAAAGCAAAAACAAACTAAACAAACTAAACTAAAAACACATATGCACAACCAAAAATCTAATACTGATAGATAACAAAACTATGTAACAACAATTCTAAAAACAATGTAATGGAAAGCTACTGCTGTTGTTTTGGGATAAAGTTACTTCTTCTATTTTCAATTATCCAGTTTGCTTTAAGCACAGTTTTAACAACAACAAAAAAAGGTACTTTTACTTCATCACTGTATCTAAGTACATTTTACAAGGATCGTACTTTATCGGAGTATTTTTATTTTGGGAAGCTTTTACTTTACATTTTAATGTGCAATATTTTACTGTTTAATCCACAACATTTGAGAGAAACATGCCATCCCGTGCTGCTGTGAAGGGAATGCATAAATATTGAGAAACTGATGTGAGACCACAAGCGAAACCCCTCAGTTCTTTCAAAGGTTTTTGTGGACTAAGGGTTCTTTCACTGTGTGTCTGCAACAATAGGAAAGTCTCTTCTGAAGGTACAGTATGGTAATGTCCTGAAGGAAAGGAAACGTATATCTCATATATCAATACTTTTACTTTTGAAACTTTTAAATTCAAAAGCAAGTCCTTTTGTTTTTTTACATACAGCGAAAGTGTAAAGGAGTACTCTCTTTTTTACTTTTACTATTTTAACTAAGAGTTAAATTCTGCTTCCACTGAAGAAAATGAATGGTCTACTTTGTCCACTCCTGGAATTCACACACACATTTTTACCACATATCTAAAATAACATTACATAAATGTTTAAGCTTTAAATGAATGCAGGAGTAGATTCATTTTTCGGCTCAGTTCGCTGTAAAGCTCTACCCTCTCTCCATCTTCTGCTGTATTTCCCACTGATTAGTGCTTTAGCCAATCAGCAATAAGCATGTTCAGCAAACACATTTCTTTTAGTTTGTTGATGCATTCTGCACTTATAAGCCACTTTATTTTTAGACCTGAACATGATTCTGTTTTATTATTCTACTATTTATACATTCGTCAGTCACACTTAGGATGCAGGATTTGTGCTTCAGTGCTCTGTGATTATTTACTACTCCCTCAATAGAACCTTATTATTTTTATGGGTGTATATGTCATGACATGATATGTCATAATACGTATTTTGATTCTTAAAGCAACAAGTCAATATTTGACAATGACCCCTGAATCATTGACAACACAATACAATTCTATGGCCTCTGACTGATATGTGACAAACTGTCTTTAGAATCTTGTATTATTAATACTTATGATCTCTTTTCTATTCTGTTCACACAAAAATGTAACAATGTGAATTTGTTTGACACACCAGTTGCCTGCTCTTTTTTTTTTTTTTTTTTTTTATAATAATAGGGGTATATTGATGTTCAATGTTTTATATCCTGTAGTAATTTCTTCACTGAGTGATTTATTTCTCTAAACCAATCCATTGCCAGTGGCCAATGAGCTTATGCATAAATTTATCATTTTTTCTTCATATTTTCTCCGATATACAGTAGGACTCTTTTGAAATGTTTTCACACTCTTCTTGTAAACAGCACCAAAGAGGACCATTAATTAAAGACAGGCTGAAGCCATAAAATTTCAATCCCATTCTATTTGGCTAATTTACTGCCCCAGCAGATCTATATATTTCACTTTGTAAATCCATGGGAGAATTTTCAGTCGCTGGTCTGTTATAAGAAAACAAGTAACCCAAATATCCTTCACTTTATCTGATAATCAGATACACATTAACACAACATTTGAAATTTGATACTTTTTTACTAGGTTTGATGTCTCTTTGTGTTTCTTTTTCTCAAAAAAATAAATTGAGTGCTATTGTATGCCACTGACTTCCTTCTAAGTTTGTTGTACGATTCTCTCTTTATTTGCACAGTTGTCATTGAAATATCCAGAGAAAATCCAGTTTCTGTGAATTCTCAAAAAAATGTGTGCTTGTGCGGTATGGAATGTCAAACAAATCAGGAGTTACTGGAATAGAGTTTGAATGTCACTAATTGAATGCTTACAGAGCAACTATTAAAACAAACCTTAACCATTTAACCAACAAGTCTTGACCAGAGTTTGTTTATATCATTTGAGGCCGCAAAGCATACTTATTTGTAGAGAGGAACTGAAGTGAAGTGCAAAGTGCAGTATTACTATTACTATGTTGATATTGTGTATATGATTTCATGCTTCGTTGCATATCACTTGCAACAGTTTTTATTTGTGTTCTTTGGCATTCCACATACAGTATAAGTAAAATTGTGTTAAGACAAGAGAGGAGAGTAATATCTATCTATCTATCTATCTATCTATCTATCTATCTATCTATCTATCTATCTATCTATCTATCTATCTATCTATCTATCTATCTATCTATCTATCTATCTATCTATCTATCGTATTTGTATATTTTACTGTATGTTTTTATTTATTGTATTATTAGAAAATTGTACTCAAAGAACAAAATTTTAACTGCCCTGATAAAAGATACACAAATTTGTATGGTCCTGTCAAGCAGATAAAAATAAATAGGATGTTGAATGCGGCTTTGCATGGTTACACGACTTACACTTAGGGTATATTTACTTTTGTTGCCAGCTATTTTGACAATAATGACTGAATGTTGAATTATTTTCAGAGGACACTAAATCTGTACTGCTATACAAGCTGCACATTGACTACTCAAAAATATATCCAAGTTTAATTTCTATAGTATTGTCCCTTGAGAAGATATACTAAAATGGTTGCTAAAATGTGAGGGGTGTACTCACTACTCAGTGAGATACGCTCTCTCTCTCTCTCTCTCTCTCTCTCTCTCTCTCTCTCTCTCTCTCTATATATATATATATATATATATATATATATATATATATATATATATATATATATATATATATACTGTATATCTGTTGCCTTACCTTTGGGCGTGAAGGCTGATTTTACACAACACCTAGGATGTAAACGTTAGAATTTATAGCTTATATATTTTACAGGGAAATTCCCACAAGGACAATGCAAATGTTGCCTACTGAGTGATTTGGGTTAAACATTAACTAAGTTTTGAGCAGCTGGGAGATGTTTTGTCACGGCCAAAAAAAAAAAATCACAAGACCATATCATCCACACAGATGTATTGTCACACACACGCGCACACACACAAACACACACACATGCACACTCGTACACACATACACAAACACACACAACCCTGATGTAAGTGAAATACAGAGTTCCGTGTGTGTACATGCATGTGTGCATGTATGCACTTGTCTGAGTTTGTTACCTCATAACCACATAACCAGACACCAAACCTAAAGTACTGCATACTACACAAAAACATGACAATTAAGACACAAAATATACCTTTTTATGTATAAATGTATACACATTCTCTGCAGGTTCAACTTTCATTTATATTACATTGTCCTAGTTGTTCTTGTAGCTTGAAGAAGATTAATCAGTGAGCATCCTATTAAATTTCTGTGCAATTTTAACTAACTTTTTTTCCCTGTTCTGATGTTCAGGTTTCTACACACAATCATATTTCTCTTCTGCAGATTGAATACATTTTTTTCCTAGGAGTTAACTGTGTAGTGGTGCTGAAGGGGTAACTGTAAATCTAGAAGATTAAAAGCCCTGGAGTTGAACAGAGAACAGGGTTAGTGCTGTAACAGATTTAACTGGCTAGCCTTTGTTTGGATAGACAATTCATGTAGAATGTAGAATAGTTTTTATTCATATGCAAATGTAACCAGATTCTTCATACAGTCTGAAATCCAAGACACCCTGGATTGTATTCAGAGTTGAAAACATACATCCAAATGTTATATCAATATTATTGTTGAGGGAGAAGCATGTAGAAACAAATTGAGCACCTACTTGAAGTTTGTTTTGCCTGAAGCAAATTTCTTTCAGAATTTGAAAAAAAAAAAAAAAGAAAAATCAGTTTAGTTCTAGTTTTAGTTAACAATATAGTTTCCAAATTAAAAATCTCAAGGCAGACATTCCCTTGAGTCAGCTACATGCAATCATTCAGCAGTTTTGTGCGGCATCATATTGATATATTCCAGTGCAAATAATCCATTTATACATACTGCCCTTTGGGATTCAAATCAAATGCAGGAAAAAAGTCTTATTGGTGAACAGTGTTGAGCAGTGTTGTAACAGTGTAACGCAGTTAATTTTGACAGTAACTAATACTGTAACACGTTACTTTTTTAAATAAAGTAACTCCGTCACTGTTACCGTATGGTGTGTTGTCCGTTACTTTATTAAATGAATTAATTTTGTCTGAAGTGTAGCCTACAGTCTAACCTGTTTACAGCAGCAACACATTGTAGGATTGGTGGAAGCCAACCACTGTAAACACGAAGAAGACGCACTGTTTCGTTTATTCAGGTCTGTGTGGCAGTAATGGCGAGTCGAGGCGAGAGCAAGACGAGTTTCTCAAAGTGGAAATATGCTCATTATTTCACTTTAGTTGAGCATAAAGGCAAAAACTTTTTAGTCAAATGTAAGCTGTGTCTTTTTGGTTCGAAGGTTGTATCTACTGCAATAAACAGCAACCTAAATCTGTCAAAGCTCCTCCAGAAACTCCATGCCTCGACGAAGCTAGAAGCTAACCCTGTGTTCTGTTCTACATTGTTGATACTTTTTATACTTCAGCTGTGAAAGGTACATTTTTAAGAGCTCAACACAACAGCTTTGATGATGCAGAAGCCACTTTAGTTTTTGATTCTGAATATATTATTCAGCTTGTTTTGTTATTTATTTCAGAAATCCTTGTGATATATTCAGTTTGTGCTGGTCTGACTTAAATAAAATAGTGTTTAAAAATTACTTTGTGTTTAAGTCAGTTTTGTGTTTGTAGACCATAACGCATAAAAGGGCATTAATGGGAACATTAAAGAACGTTCTTTAAAAAAGTAACTAAAAAGTTACTTTTAACATTAACGCATTACTTTTTGGTGTAAGTAATCAACAAAGTAACTGAGTTACTTTTTGAAGGAAGTAACTAGTAACTGTAACTAGTTACTATTTCTTAGTAACTAGCACAACACTGTTGGTAAAGGTGTTTAGCATTGGATTGG
Organism: Silurus meridionalis; assembly: GCF_014805685.1. Classification (NCBI taxonomy): domain Eukaryota; kingdom Metazoa; phylum Chordata; class Actinopteri; order Siluriformes; family Siluridae; genus Silurus; species Silurus meridionalis. Next base: position 11,082,430 of record NC_060907.1, read on the forward strand.
AACAATCTTTTAATCCAATGCTCAACACCTTTTTTCCTTCTGAGCCCTTCAGCAAGGTCTTTAACCTTTAATTGCTCAGCTGTATAAAGTCAGAATATTGTAACTCTGTGTCTGCCAAATGCCATACTGTCAGGATGCGAGCGAGACAAAAGGCAGAAGCCGGAGTGCAGCTCGCTTGGGTTTTAGTGACATGCGTGAGAGAGAGATACACACACGAACACACACACGTGCACACTCGCACACACACACTCACACACGCACACGGCAGTCCTTTGGTTGAGAGTCCGAGGTGCGCTTTGGGAGAAGCATAGCTGACCCGAGAAGCGCGGGGAGGAGAAGCGCAGCCGGGACGGGATTGTGGAGTCCGAATGAGATGGATCAATAGCGTCCTGCGTGAATACCTAAACATGAAAACAACACCTGCAGGTAAAATCCAACACATACAATAACAAACGGGGAGTAGGAGTGAACAAGGAGCTTATATAGAAGCGGGGTGGAGTGATGATGGGCCCTGGTGTCCATCCAGGGTCGAAAGGGACCTGGTCAGAACCGCCTGCAGCAGAAACTGAGGACGAAGAGACGTCTTCAGCGGAGGCCGGAGGCGAAGAGACGGCTCTGGCATAGGACAGGGACCAAGCTGCGCCCGCAGAGGAGTCCAGAGGCTGATCGACCTCCACGGCAGAGACCAGAGACCGAGTGACGCGCTCGGCGGCAATCAGGGGCGTATTGATGCCCACTGGGGAGGTCTGGAGCGGAGTGATGTCCAGCACGGATGACGGGAGTGTAACGATGGCCTCCCCGGAGACCCGGATTGGAGCGACGTCTTCGGCGGAGACCTGGACCGAAGGGGTGCCTACCACAGAGGTCAGGAGCGGAGCTACGTCCACAGCGGAGATGGGAGACTGTGTAATGCACTTGGTGGAGATCGGGAGCAGAAAAACCTCCTCGGTGGTGTCCAGAGGCCGAGCTACGCCCACGGCGGAGATGAGAAATGCAGTGACGTCTTCGCCGGGTCTGTGAGCAATGACAACGCCTTCAGAGGAACTCGAAAGGTGTGGCTTCGTTCGGAGAGGAGCGCAGAGGTGAGACGTCTCCTGGAGAGGGACGCTGAGGCGTGTCTTCGCTTTCAGACGGTCCAGGAGCTGTGGCTTTGCCTTTTGGGAGACTTGAGGCTGAGATGTCTTCGTCGGAGGAGCTTAGGAGCGAGATGTCACCTCCGGAGGAGTTCAGAGGCGAGACGCCGCCATTGGAGGAGCCTTTAGACGAGACGTCGCCGACGGAGGAGCTCGGGAGCGAGACGTCGCCGTCAGGGGAGCTCGGGAGCGAGACGTCGCCTTCTAGGGAGCACGGGAGCGAGACGTCGTTGAAGGAGGAGCTCTGGGGCGAGACGTCGCCGAAGGAGGAGGCTCTGGAGGCAACCTGGGGCTGTCAGAGGATCTGTGGGTTGTCATGCCACAGTCATAGGCGGTTGGAGACGGTTTGACCTCCTTCTTGCAGCCAGGCAGCAGTACGACGTCCCCTTCGCAGCCAGGCGGCGGTACGACGTTCCCTTCGCGGCCAGGTGGTGGTACGACGTCCTCTTCGCAGGCAGGTGACGATGCAATGGCCCCCTCGGCGGGACATTGGAGCCGAGTGGAGCGCTCTGAACCCAACACCCGCACGTAAAGTTCAACACATACAATAACGAACGGGGAGTGGGAGTGAACGAGGAGCTTATATAGAAGCGGGGTGGAGTGATGATGGGCCCCAGGTGAGCGTGGTTATGCCTCGAGCTCCAGAGAGAGTGGAGGCATGAGTGATGATGAGCTCCAGTTGTGCGTGGTAAAACCTGGAGCTCTAGGGAGAGCGGAGGCATAGAGAGCCACCAAAGGGCAGGTGGATCCCTGACACATACATGTGAACATGCTTTATTAAAAATAATTAATTTAATCATGCTGTGTAAAGCATGGTGAGATTTTGGATGCAAAATGGAAAAGTGTATACTAAGGTAAAATGATGTATAATACAGTATATGTATCTATTTATATTTATGGTAAGTTGAATTAAAAACAAAAGTAAAAAAGTACAAAAAATAATATAGACCTGATTAAACAAAGCATGCAATGCCATTGTGGCAGAGTGGGCTGTGATAGTTCCTCTGGTTCCTAATTAGTGTCTGAGCTACAGACCTTTTTGTTTTGCTATTTTCACAGTTAGTATGTTTGTTTGTATCTCATATTTCTGAAATTATTCACATATTAGTAGCCTAATTTAAACTAAGGATGTTTTTATGCTCAGGTCTGGGTTTTTTCAGTCCTGACCTCTAGTCTCAAAATGTGCATGAGCCTTTGTGGAAATGTTTCAACAAAAAAATAAATACTTCTCTCTCTCTCTCTCTCTCTCTCTCTCTCTCTCTCTCTCTCTCTCTCTCTCAGATAGGATAATCTAGAGTGCATGCCCATGTGCAGATGAGATTACCTTATTCTGCATTTTTATCCCTCTCAGCCATCTGCCACTGGAAAGGATGTTGGATGACAGCAGGGGATTATGGGACAACAGTCTGATTCAGAAAAAATCAATGAGACACAAAGGTGGAGCAAAAGAAATGAAAATAATTGTTCGGTTTAGAATTAATGCTTGAACAAAACATGAATGTAGCAAGATTGCAGCACATGAAGTAAAACTCCGAAGAGTTTGATGTTTAATGAATGATGAATTAAACAAATGGTGCGCCCCAGGTACACATGTCTCTAGATACTGAAATATAATAATGCACATTATAATGTCCCAGTGGGATGGTTGTGTAACACTGACATGCTCGCAGCTGCTTATCCTGGCAAATGCACTGAAAATCTGAAGTGATATTTATAGTCTAACACAGACACACACACACACACACACACACACACACACACACACACACACACACACACACACACACACACAGCACAGCACAGCACAGCACAGACACACAGGCTTTTTATTTTTTACTGATACCACACAGCCAGTCTAGGCCCGAGGCCCTGAAAGTGGAGGTGGAAAGATGAAATGAGAGAGAGGGTGTAAGGACGGGTGTGAAAGAGCCAAAGTGATGGGGAGATGTTAAAAAAAAAAAGAGGGCAAGGTCTGAAAAGATAGATTGCAAAAGAGGGTGTGAGAGGAGCATCTGTTACTGTGCTGCACAAAGGGGGAAATCCCACCAGGGGAGCAGCTCATGCTTCCTGGTCCTGAATCGCATTAAAGAGCTGGCAGATCCCCCCTCATGACATTACTGGGGAAAGGAAAGCGAATTCTATTTCGACTCTCAGGGAACTTCCCAAAGCATCTGCTCCATCCAGGGAAAGATTGCACAACGGAGACCAAGAGTCTGTTTAATCTTCAACTATGATAAATTCATAATGATACAACTTACAAAATGCCCTTGGTTAAGTCGAGCAAAGTATTACTGTCATCACTTCAACATCCATGGATGTAATGTGATGCAGTGTCTTGTCTCCAGGACCATGAGTGCAGCATAAAGACAGTAAAGAACCTGTCTACTTGTTGAATTCCCTATTTTTCAAACAAGTAAACCTTGCTGCAGAACCAAGAGGTTAGGCTATAATTGATCAAATGAATTCTTTCCCCCCTGGTTATCCATGCAGTTATTAGTGTCAGTTATTTGTAAGAAATATTTTTAGAAATAATCTGCACCAGCACAAATAACTAAACATTCAACCAGCTACTAAAATATGACTTTGGGAACCAAAACCAGGGGTGTAAAAAGAACAAGAAAAATCTTAAGTTGTTGATGTATGGGTATTTTGTCAAAATCCCACATAAATGTGGAAGAAGTTCCTTAGTTTTATGCAGAAGTGAAAATAGATTATGCTTATCATTAACTGTACATTTATGTAGCAGTCCACATGTTTGTGTGGAAGGGCTGGGAAAACCCTATATATATATATATATATATATATATATATATATATATATATATATATATATATAGTCCTAAGAAAAACACAAAACTGAAATGTGTTTTGACTGTGTTTTGAGTTTTTAGCTCATTAGTATTTGTAGGGTGCAACCCAGCCATTAGGGAGGCACAAGCCAGTGCATTCTTAGTGCCGGTCCCAAGCCCGGGTAAATGGGGAGGGTTGCGTTAGGAAGGGCATCCAGTGTAAAACACGTGCCAAATCAAATATGCGGATCACAAATGAGAATTTCATACCGGATCGGTCGAGGCCGGGTTAACAACGACCGCCACAGGTATCGTTAGCCGACAGGGTACCGGTGGAAATTGGGCTACTGTTGGCCGAAGGAGGAGAAGGAGAGGAGGAAGACGTCTACAGAGACGGCAGGGAAAGGAGCAGTGTAGGAGAGTGGAGTTTCGGGTTGGTACTTTAAATGTTGGTACTATGACGGGTAAAGGAGAGAGGTAGCTGATATGATGGAGAGGAGAAAGGTAGATATGTTGTGTGTTCAGGAGACCAAGTGGAAAGGGAGTAAGGCCAGGAACATTGGAGGTGGGTTTAAACTGTTTTATCATGGTGTGGATGGAAAGAGAAATGGTGTAGGGGTGATTCTGAAGGAAGAGTACAGTAAGAGTGTAGTGGAGGTGAAGAGAGTTTCTGATAGGGTGATGATCGTGAAGGTGGAAGTTGAAGGGATGATGATAAATGTCATCAGTGCCTATGCTCCACAAGTTGGCTGTGAGATGGAGGAGAAGGAAAGATTCTGGAGTGAATTAGATGAAGTGGTAGATGGTGTACCTAGGAAAGAACGGTTAGTGATTGGGGCGGACTTTAATGGGCATGTGGGTGAAGGGAACAGAGGTGATGAGGAGGTGATGGGTAGGTATGGTTTTAAGGAGAGGAATGTGGAAGGGCAGATGGTGGTAGATTTTGCTAAAAGGATGGAAATGGCAGTGGTGAACACTTATTTTAAAAAGAAGGAGGATCATAGGGTGACGATAAGAGTGGAGGAAGGTGCACACAGGTGGACTATGTGCTATGCAGGAGATGCAACCTGAAGGAGATTGGCGACTGTAAGGTGTTGGCAGGGGACAGTGTAGCTAGACAGCATAGGATGGTGGTCTGTAGGATGGTTTTGGAGGCGAGGATGAAGAGGAGGAGAGTGAGGACTGAAAGAAGAATAAGATGGTGGAAACTGAAGGAGGAAGAGTGTAGTGTGAGGTTCAGGGAAGAGGTCAGAGAGAGGCTCAGTGGTGTTAAGGAGGTGTTGGATGATTGGGCAACTACTGCAGGAGTGATGAGGAGGCAGCTAGAAAAGTACTTGGTGTGACATCTGGAAATAGAAAGGAAGACAAGGAGACGTGGTGGTGGAATGAGGAAGTGCAGGAGAGCATAAGGAGAAAGAGGTTGGCAAAACAGAAGTGGGATAGACAGAGTGATGAGAAAAGTAGGCAGGAGTACAAGGAGATGCGGCAGCAGGTTAAGAGGATGTGGCGAAAGCCAAGGAAAAGGCATATGAGGAGCTGTATGAGAGGTTGGACACTAAGGAAGGAGAAAAGGATTTGTACCGATTGGCCAGGCAGAGGGACCGAGCTGGAAAGGATGTACTGCAAGTTAGAGCAGTAAAGGATGGAGAGGAAATGTGTTGACTAGTGAGGAGAGTGTGTTGAGAAGGTGGAGGGAGTATTTTGAGCAGCTGATGAATGAGGAAAATCAGAGAGAGAGAAGGTTGGATGATGTGGAGATGGTGAAGCAGGATGTAGATAAGATTAGTAAGGAGGAAGTGAGAGCAGCGATTAAGAGGATGAAGATTGGAAAGTCGGTTGGACCAGATGACATACCGTGGAAGCGTGAGATGTTTAGGAGAGATGGCAGTGGGTTTTGACCAGATTGTTTAACAGGATTTTGGAAGGTGAGAAGATGCCTGAGGAATGGAGAAAGAGTGTGCTGGTACCGATCTTTAAGCATAAAGGAGATGTGCAGACCTGCAGTAACTACAGGGGTATTAAGTTGATCAGTCACACCATGAAGTTATGGGAAAGAGTAGTGGAAGCCAGGCTGAGAGAAGAGGTGACCATCTGTGAGCAACAGTATGGTTTCATGCCGAGGAAGAGCACCACAGATGCCATATTTGCTTTGAGAATGTTGATGGAGAAGTATAGAGAAGGACAGAAGGAATTGCATTGTGTATTTGTGGATTTAGAGAAGGCGTACGACAGGGTGCCAAGAGAGGAGTTGTGGTACTGTATGAGGAAGTCAGGTGTGTCGGAGAAGTATGTAAGGGTGGTGCAGGACATGTATGAGGACAGTGTGACGGCAGTGAAGTGTGCAGTAGGTACGACAGACTGGTTTAGAGTGAAGGTTGGACTGCATCAAGGATCGGCCCTGAGCCCTTTCCTGTTTGCAGTGGTGATGGACAGGTTGACGGACGAGGTCAGACAGGAGTCTCCCTGGACTATGATGTTTGCGGATGATATTGTGATTTGTTGTGAGAGTAGGGAGCAGGTTGAGAAGAGCCTGGAGAGGTGGAGATATGCACTGGAGAGAAGGGGAATGAAACTCAGTAGGAGTAAGACAGAGTACATGTGTGTGAATGAGAGGGAGGGCAGTGGAGTGGTGCGGTTGCAGGAGAAGAGCTTCAGAAGGTGGAGGAATTCAGGTACCTGGGTTCAACAGTGCAAAGTAATGGAGAGTGTGTTAGAAGTGAAGAAAAGAGTGCAGGCAGGGTGGAGTGGGTGGAGAAGAGTGACAGGAGTGATTTGTGATAGTAGGGTATCTGCAAAATTGAAAGGGAAAGTTTATAGGACTGTGGTGAGACCTGCGATGTTGTATGGTTTAGAGACAGTGGCATTGAGTAAAAGACAGGAGGTGGAGCTGGAGGTAGCAGAGCTAAAGATGTTGAGGTTTTCGTTGGGAGTGACGAGGATGGATAAGATTAGAAATGAGTTTATTAGAGGGACAGTGCATGTAGGATGTTTTGGTGACAAGGTGAGGGAGGCGAGATTGAGATGGTTTGGTCATGTGCAGAGGAGGGACATAAATTATATTGGTAGAAGAATGCTGAGGATGGAGCCACCAGGTAGGAGGAAAAGAGGAAGGCCAAAAGGAGGTTCATGGATGTGGTGAGGAAGACATGCAGGTAGTTCCTTCAGGAACTCGAGCTGCGTCGAACGCTATGGGAACGCCCTGCGTGACCACGCTCTGAACCACGTGTGAAATCTAGCCAATAGGCAAGCCGTGGCGTCATAGACAGGCGGCGTCGCGTAAACCAGGAAGCTACAAGATGGCTGTGCGGTGGTAGCGACATTAGCTTCTGCTAGTTCAGGTAAGCGCTTTGAGTGTGTTATCTGTGCAGTCATGAGCTTATATGCAGGCAAAATTCTGTCTGCGTGTCTCCTGCTTGCCCGATTCATTTCGGGGTGACACGCCGATGTGTTGTTTGCTTAGCTTAGGAGCGTGCTTAGTCGGCTCTCGAGGGTATCGGTTGTTAGCATTTTAGCCGTGCGGCTATGCGCTCCGGCTGCGGCGAGCTCCGTTCCCGGGATTACGCTCGTTTGGCGGTTCATTCTCCGGTGCGTGTGACGCGGTGCTCCGTATTCTTCCTCCGAGGTGGGTGAATTTCAGAGAGCGCTCTCGAGGTGGCGCTCTTCCTCGCGGCTTTGGCTCTCGATGGTATCGGCTGTTAGCATTTAGCCGTGTGGCTATGCGCTCCGGCTGCTAGCCGAGCTCCCGTTCCCGGGATTGCGCTCGTTTGGTGACGGTTCTTCCCGGTGCGTTCGCGGTGCTCCGTATTCTTCCTCCGGTGGGAGAATTTCAGAAGCGCTCTCGAGGTGGCGCTCTCCTCGAGGCTTTGGCTCTCGATGGTATCGGCTGTTAGCTTTAGCCGTGTGGCTATCGCTCCCGGCTGCTAGCCGAGCTCCCGTTCCCGGGAGGCGCTCGTTTGGTATCGGTTCTTTTCCGGTGTGTGTGACGCGGTGCTCTGTATTTCTTCCTCCGAGGTGGATGAAATTTCGGGATATTAGGGAAGCATGCCTGGCGGCTGCTTCTTCTCCCGGTGCGGGCGGCGCAGCATTACATGTCTCTCTCTCCGAGGAGGTTGAGCTGGTGGATGCTGGCGAGCCTGCGGACTCCTCACAGCCTGTGCTGTATATGGAGCTCCTTGTGGTCGTGGCACGGGCCGGTCCGAGCTGGATTAGCTTGGCGGTCGTGTGGCGGGTGCAGCGCGCGCCAGTGAGCTGGTTGTGCGTTTCCTGCACTGTGTCACAGCCTCAGCGCCTCCCTGATCTGCGCACCGGTGTCTGGGTCCTGGGAGGCCCGTGGGCGCATGCTTTTCCGATGTTCTTCGCTGTGCGCGAATGTTATTGGATCTGCGTGGCGCGGCTACGGGGCGTTGCCGCTTGTGGTGGAGGTGCTAGCTAGCTATATCTCCCGAGTGTTGCGTCTGTGGCGGCTATCGGTTTGCCTCTGAGCGCCGCTTGGCTCTGGTGGGTGGCGCTGCGCGGCAGGTCAGGCTACAGGTTGCTTCCACGATGAGTGTGTTGCAGGCATACCAGGCTGGCCTGCTATGGGGATGATGCGAGCTTCCTTCTGGCGTCATGGTGTCCCTCCTGGCCTGACCTGGTGGCGCTGTGGGTAAGGGTGATTGCTGGCGGGTTCAGGAGGCGCGGTGGCGTTTCAGTGGTAGTGCCTCGCTGCTCCGATGGAGCTGCTCAGCGGCAGCCGCGCCCTGGTACGTCCAGGCACAGCGAGATGGCCCGGTGAGAGAGTGTTGCCACCCGCCACGGGGCCCCTGGCGACTCTCTAGGCCGAGGAGGGGCTGGACGGCCTGAGGGTCGTCCTCGCCTCTGGTGAACGGGCTATGGTGCGTAGGCCTGATGGCTTGCATTTTGGAGGGCGGTGCGCACCTCATGCTACGGTGCTCGTCCTCCCTGGCACCGCCGAGGCCGGTCTGTCGGCCCTGCCACAGGGTGTTCGGGCGCTGCCTCCCTCTAGTGGTTAACTCCCTTATTTCCGCTCGACAGTTCGTTGCGGATGGGTGTCATCCGCCGCCTCTCAGGGGGCTTCGACGGCCGCAGCACGCTGCTCCTGCCGTTCGGGTTCAGGAGGTCTGTCTGTTGGCCCTGCCACGGGTCGTGTTCAGGGCGCAGCTTCTCCAGCGGTTTGCTCCCAGTATTCCGCCCGTATGATCGCTGCGGACGGGGGTTCCGCCGCTCTCAGGAGGCTTCAACGGCCGCAGTACGCTGCTCCTGCCGTTTGGGTTCAGGAGGACTGTCTGTTAGCCCTGCCACGGGTCGTGTTCAGGGCGCAGCTTCTTCAGCGGTTTGCTCCCCGTATTCCGCCCGCGTGATCGCTGCGGACAGGGGGGGTTCCGCCACCTCTCAGGAGGTGTGGTCGGCTGCAGAGCACCGCTCCAGCCGCTCTGAGTGGGTCGGGGCCAGCCCGAGGGTTGGTTCTCCTGTGGAGACTTTCTGTCAGTCTTAGGGCTGCCTGGAGTCTCTCGGGGGTCCTGCGTACTGTGAAGAAGGGTTGCGCGATTCGGTTCGCATCTTCTCCTCCCCGGCTCGACGGGGTGTGTCCCGCCCTGGCGGGACCCGTGCAAACCCTGGTCCTGGAACAGGAGTGCGCACACTCCTGGGGAAAGGGGCCATCGAGGTGGTTCCCTCTCAGTTTGCGAGTCAGGCTGCTACGGCCCGTGCTTCGTTGTTCCGAAGAAGGACGGTGGGTTGCGTCCCATTCTGGATCTCTGCTACTTGAACCACTCACTTTTGGGGCTCGGGTTCAGGTTTCTCGTTTAGAGAGGTCGTGTCTCAGGTCATGTCAAGGACTGATTTGTCATCGCTAGATCTGGAGGTTGCATGCTCCCATGCAGCCGTCCTTCACCGCGCACGGGAGGTTCCTGAGGTTGCTTTCGGGGCGAAGCTTACCAATATCGGTCCTTCCGTGCGGCCTAGCGCCCTCACCCCGTGCCTTCACAGAGTGCGTGAGCAGCACTGACCCGCTGCGGCTTCAGGGCATCCGCGTTCTGTATTATATCAGCGATTGGTTGATGGTGGCTCGTTAGACCACCTGGCGGTTTGGCATTGAGGTGCTGTTCCGCCTGCATGAAGGTACTGGGGTTCGGACTGGGGCGCGGGTTGTGTGTACTTTCCCAGCGCGGAGGCCACTTTCTCGGCGTGGTGTGGGACTCGGCGAGTTGCGGGCACGGTTGTCTCCCGCCCGGTTTGTAGTCATCCTCACTGCAGTCAGGAGGGTAGGGGCAGGCCGCCTGGTCACTGTGAGGCAGTTCCAGAGGCTGCTGGGTCTCATGTCGGCAGTGTCCGCATGTGGCCCCTCCAGTGGTGGCTCCGGGCGGTAGGTTCTCCCCTGAGGAGTCTGTGTCATCACATCAAGGTCTTACGGTGTGCCCACGAGCCTTGGTTGCATGGTAGAACCGTACGTTCTGTCCCGAGGCCCTGTTTTAGGGACTCCTTGTCGTCGCGTAACGCTAACGACGGGCGCTTCCATCACGGGGTGGGGGGCGGTCATGAGTGGCCACTCCTCTCAGGGTCTGTGGAGCGGCCCGCGTCTCTTGTGGCACATAGGTTGCGGGAGGTGCTGGCAGTGTTGTTGGGTTACAACTCTTTCTCCCAGTCCTTAGAGATCGCTATGTGTTGGTCCGCTCGGACAATGCTGCGGTGGTCTCGTACATCGTCCACCGGGGGGACCTCCTGTCTCGCCCTTGCGAGCAAACGGGCGCAGGGGGTCCTCTTGTGGTCCCGGGACGAACTCCTCTCATTTAGAGCCGGTTACATCCGGGGCGGTTGGATGCCTGAGCAGGCGCCCTGTCGAGACAGTGGCTGCCGTGGGGCGGTCTTGGCGAGGCTACGCCTGTACGCCTTTCCCCGATTGCGCTGCTCTCGGGAGTTCTGGGAAAGTTTTGCCGGTAGGGAGTCTGTCTCCTCCGGGTAGCACCTGGTTGGCGGGCGGAACCCTGGTTCACCCCTGCCCGGTGTTGTGGAGCCTGTGGCCCCTGAGGGGACACGGTTTGTAGCGGCTGTTCTCTCTACCGAGGTAGTAGAGGCCCCTCTCACTCCAGAGCTCCCTCCATGAGGAGGTCGTATGCCGCACGATGGCGACTGTTCGCGTCACGGTGTGAGCACCATGACTTGGACCCAGATGACTGCCGGTCGGTTCAGTTCTGGTGTTTTGCAGGTACAGTTTGCCGCAGGGTTAACCCTTCGACCCTGAGGGTTTCCGTGTTCGCTGGGTAGGTCCCATTGGTGACACGTTTCCTCCGCGGCGCCGGAGGCTGTGGCCCGGGACACGACTCGGAGTGCCTGTCTGGGACTTGGCAGTTGCCTCGTCCCACCTGGGTTGCCCCTGGCATGCCCAGAGTGTTCTTACGGGGCCAGGTGCTCCCACGATGTGTCGTGTTACAGGCATTCTGCCCTCCTCTATTATAGCCCCGACCAGGGGTTACGAGACCGGCTGTGTCCAGTGCGAGCACTGGGTGCTTATCTCCACAGGGCGAGTCCTTGGGGTGGTTGGTGCAGTTGTTCGGCTGCGAGTCCTGGTCCCCGCCCGATCGCGGTCAGGGCTCGCCCGCGGAGTGTGGCGGCCTCTGCGGCGGGTGCACATGAGTGTCACTCCGGGGCGTCTGTGGCCTGCGGGTTGGTCCACCCGCTGGCCTTTGTCAGGTTCTATGGCCTCGACCTCAGAGCCACCCGGGCTCCTCTGTCCCTACGTGCTGGTGCGAGGCCCTCACTCTTTGGCAGGGTCTGGTCAGTGTGGCGTGATTGGACACTCGTTCCCATAGCGTTTCGGCGCAGCTCGAGTTCCTGAAGGGGCGTCTCAAGGTTCTGACGTAACCCTAGTTCCCCGAGGGCGAGGCGCTGCGTCTCCGTGCCACACTCCCTGCATCCCTGCGGCGCTTACCTTCTCTCTTTGCAGAAGCTAATGTCGCTACCACCGCACAGCCATCTTGTAGCTTCCTGGTTTACGCGACGCCGCCTGTCTATGACGCCACGGCTTGCCTATTGGCTAGATTTCACACGTGGTTCAGGCGTGGTCACGCGGGGCGTTCCCATAGCGTTTCGGCGCGGCGTCTCGTTCCCTCGGGGAACTAGGGTTACGTTCGTAACCTTGAGACGTTGGTGTAAAAGAGGCAGATGTAGAGGACAGGGTGGTGTGGAGACGGATGATCCGCTGTGGCGACCCCTAATGGGAGCAGCCGAAAGAAGAAGAAGAAGAAGAAGAAGTATTTGTAGGGTGCGATCACAATAAATCAAATGACAAAAGGAAATCCTCTAAATATGAAATTTTATATACAATCATATACAACTTTAAGAATCGAAACACAGTTGTGCTGTGATGGTAAAAGCTATAGAACTGAGACAGACATGCCAGAAGGTCTTATCAAACCCTGCTTCATGTAGTTTTATCAATCTTTTGCTAAAACAATAAAATAGAACTGATTTTTGCTTACTTTCTTAAAGACTTACTCAATGATGGTACTGGTAAAAACAACCAGTTATCTATTTAAAATAAGAATATCAATGGAGTCATTTTAACCAAGGGAACTGTTGATATTACTCACATGGGCAAAAACAAAGTGACAAACAAGTGGATTTCTACTAAATGCTAAATCTGAACGAATCTGCTTATGGGTAGATTGAATGATATTAGCCTGTTTGATCTGCTTCAAGTGAATGTAACCAAAGAACCCACTGAGAGTTGTGACATGTTGATTACTTACTTTCTCACTGATGTCTCTAAATTGCCTAAGGCTGCCTGGTGGAATATATTGTTCATCTAATATGTTTTCCCTCTTTTCCCACACATATGAAGGCATTTACACCCAAGAGCTAAACCAATTTGGCACCTTTCCTAAAGGAAGCTTGTCATTTTCGATCTATCTGTTTTTCAGATCTTCAAACCAGGGAGTGACTTGAGAAACCTAAATATGTGTTTTGTAATTTTAATGACATTACTTGCTTTGGGAAGAAATAATTTCACATTGAGCCAGTACTCAATGAAAGCAGTTAAATGAATCTCCTATCCAATTGTTTTAGCTTGAGTTTTAGCTTGAGAATACAATTTTTAATGATGCTGAATTAGGGTAAATGATGTAAGTGAACATGATAAGCATGAATGTCATTTGTAACAGTGTAATCTCTAGTCCGTGGTGGAACGAATGGAAAGAACACTACCTTATGAGTAATCTATTCTCCTGTAAAAACCTGCATTTTGACTGAATCCATTTGAACCCACTCTTTTGTTTGGAAAGGTCTTTTGCTGGTGTCTTATATGTGTTTGCCTTTGCCATACATGTGTGGGAGGTTATGGAAATAACTGCATCTGGCCTAAATTTTGTGTTTTGTTGGCAAAGAACACCTTTTATTTCTTAAAATCGCCAATCAGGCCTGCACTTTTCAGTCACTAAAAAATGATGACTCCAAAAGGTCATGGCTGAACTATTTATTTAAAACTGGAATTACTGGCAACAATCAGCAGAATTCTATTGTCTTAGAGTCAATCAAGATCACTCGTTTTATTCTATCTCATACATTACAGATTTTTGGAAACCTGATCGCAGATGTGATATCATCAACATTCATTATTCAGACTAAAATAATACAAAAAAAACAACAGGGTAACTCATTGAATCCCTCCATACATTGGATCCACCAAGTATTCACATTTGGGGCTCACAAAAAAAAAAGCTGCCAATTTTTAATGACCTTGCTTTCTCATCATGCTAGTCTTAACTTGCATCAGCTTTGGTTCTTGGAATATACCTCGAACATATGACGTGTTTCATTGGTACAGCTATTAGTATTATAAAATAACCTACAAACAAACAAAAAAAACCCCTATAGATCCTATATTAAATGTGTTCATTTAAGTCCAGTCCATGTACTGTATCTTACCCAAATTCTTTCCAATAGATTCTTATAAATAAAAAAATTGGAATAATAAATAATTATAATAAAAAAAAGCCATGACCTAAGTTACATAACAGGGGCTTAAAGTTACATTTTTTTTTTAAGTTTGTGAAAGAAACAACCAAGTTGTTGTTATGATTTTAATCCACACAAATGTATTCAAATTAGGGAACAAAAAGCCATTAAATGCTGTGATTATGTAAAAATTCAGGACCATTATTGCCCAATCCATAAAGTATTACTGGTGGTTCTGGAAAAAGTATTAAACAGGGTTTAGACATTTCTTTTAAAACCCAAAATTTCATCTCCATCATAAAATCACTTTAAAACAATAGCAACCTCTACACTAAATGACTGCACATTGAAAAGGCTGCCTTGGAATGTAAATGACCAGGTAAAGACAAGATTGTCCAGAGAAGCTACTGGGTGAACAACTGTCATAATCAGCAAACAAAAATCCATTTTATGCTCTTTCAGTCCAACTGTGAGTAATACACCATATTGCCAAAAGTATTGGGTCACCAGACCTTTCCTGCTATATGTGGGTTCTTTTCCAAACTGTTACCACCAAGATGGATGCACTCAATTGTACAGGACATCTTTAGATGCACTATAATAAAATTTTGCATTCACTTAAACTTGGAAACCCAAACCTGCTCCAGCATGCCAGTGCCCCTGTGCAAAAGAAATGTGCTCCTTGAAGATCTGGTTTACATGCTTTGATGAGAAAGATCTTGAGAGGCCTGCTATAGAGCTCTGATCTCATCCCTACTGAACACCTTTGGGATGAATTGTAATGCTGACTGCACCCCAGGCCTCTTCACCTCACCTACCATTCCTAATACCCTTGTGGCCGATAAACACAAATATCCATGAGCACACTCCAAAGTCCAGTGGAACATCTTCCCAGAATAGTGAAGAGAATTATAAGATTTTGGACTAAATGTGAAATGCAATTCTTAAAAATCACATACCATACTTATAACCAGGTGACCCAATACTTTTGCCAATATAGTGTTTATTTTAGCTGGTTTACTAATTTTAGCTAGACAGCAAGCTTAGTCAATGAAAATCATATGGTACATTTTGACCTGATTGGCCATTTTTGATTGAGAATAAAATAAATGAAATCCCATCCGTGTGTACTGGATTGGCTTATTGACTAACATTGTAGTCTTTTTGTGATTATATGGAGATGGGGATAATCAAAACTGTGCAGAGTCTGGCAGTTTTGGTATTGATTGTAAGCCAAGGATGAAAACAATATGAGATTTGTATACTAGATTGACAACAAGGAACAACATCAATAACGATAATAAAATTGTGATACCAGCTGGGTGTTAACAGTTCCTGTTTTTATAAGGACATTAGCAATCAGCACCTGTCTTTATGACAATTTTAACTTCAAGGACTTACAGCTGGGCGAGTTGAAATGAGACCATGACAAATATATAGATGAACTGCTAAAATAGGAATGCATATTCTAAATAGGTATCAGTAGTCATTGCAAGTCATATGATTTTGATTTGCTGCAGGTCTGTGAGCTTAGAAGGATTTACTGTACTACTGGCATGGAAAGCCTGCTTAATATAATCAACCACAACATACCCTAAAACAAGCATAGCCACAGTGTGTAAATTATATACAGTAAATGCTTTTAGTAATGATGCCATGTAAATGTGTTATGGATGTAATTTGATTTTGCAGTATTAATTAATCAGCAGCCATTTCAAAGAAAATGTTTGTATCTCTGATTATGCAAACATGCAATCTGCCTGTTGATTTGCATAACGTGTAAAGTTATGACATGCATTCCAAAGAGTTACTCCAACCAGACTTTCTGCTCTTTCATGTTATTGTGTGCATAAACATGTAAGTTATATATGAGTGGTGCATACTGTAGATGGTGAAGAAGTGAAATTGCTACATCGTCCTTATTATATCTCGGTTTGGAGCTGCAGTCTGTTTGTGGGTTATTAGCACTTACGCAGAGCGTGTGGAACGCCTGAGTGAGTGCTCCAACTAAAGATTGGAGTGATACAGTACAGCTTTCTTTCCTTTCTCTTTTCGCTCATGCTTTTCATCATGGTCAGCAAATATGACATCCTTTTGCCTGCTTTTTTTCTGGATGCGCTTACAATTCAAGATGCTTTTTGAAATAGCCACAACTGTTTTATTCATACTTATAGAGTACAACGTGTCTTTTTGATAATAGAAAATTATCACAATTACACATTCTTTGAAATATTTGTGTACACAATATTCTCTACACTCACTAGTCACATCAATAGGAAGGCCTGTCCCAAAGAGTATTCCAATCAGCCAACTATGTAGCAGTTCATTGCATAAAATCATGCAGATGCAGACAAAAATAAAGGAAAAGTGATCTTTGACTGTAACATTGATTGTTGGTGCAACATGATCTGGTTTGAGTATTAAAGAAGTTACCACTCTCCAAAGTTTACACAAAAAGGTGTGAAAAACAACAACAACAACAACAACAACAACAAAAACTCTAGTAAAAGGTAGTGCTGGTTGAAACACATTGTTTTTGAGAAAAGTCTGGATGCCCAGACAAATCAGTCTGGATGCCCGACTGTTTCGAGCTTATCGGCAGGCTACAGTAATATAAATAGCTACTTGTTTTTACAAACATGGAGCACAGCAAACATTTCCAAATAAGTGAACACATCAAATCTTGGTTTGGATGGGTTACAGTAGCAGAGAACCAAATTGAGCTTTTACTTCTATAGATAGGAATCTGAGACTACAGTTAGTATAGGCTCATCCAAACTAGAGAAAATGTTTATGTGAAAAAGTAGTGTTGTAATCTTATTTGCATACTGTCCTCTATCATGTTTTCTGCAATTATTTGCTTTTTTGGGTAAAATATTTCTTTAAATGGATTATACTGCAGTCGGGTTACTCTATGTTTGCTAGTTTCCTATACACTGTTCATGAACTCATTTGAAAACTTTTCACCTGACTATTATTTTGCTTATAATTTGTGCACTTAGGCCATTCAATTACTAAACAAACATTCCATCATTTGTTCCATAATAACGTCTGCACTTTTGGGACTTAAGGTTATTCCTTGATTAGCTAAAATGTAGTCTTAATTGTGGTATTTTGGATGGCTGTTCAGTGCTCCTCAAAGCCAGTCAAGGCCAGGTTAACAATGCAGCTTGAGCAATAAAAAATGTATAATGCTAATATCCTTGCTCAAATCCCCCCACCCCACTTTCACCCATCACTGGCCAGAAGCCCAGTCATTACTAATGTCTGTGGACCTTGCTCTGAGAGACTGGCTGACCCAAGAAAAAAAGTTCAAGGTCAATGATATCCATCTTTTTTCCAGAAACTAAACTAGCGGTAAGGATTGAGCTAATGATGTCAATGCGCACTCTCAGATTGAGTCCTTTAATGACAAAGTGATGATGTATGAGTGTGTGTTCACTCAGTCCCTGTGAGATTGAACTGTCAGGTGAGATATTTGATCTCCACCATGATCCTGTCGAAGTATTTGGAAATGTCCAAACATAGAAGATACAGTCTTTTGAGGCTGAGATGAGTATGTAGACCTTAAAAATTATAAGCCTTTAAAGAAATGCAGCAGAACCAGTGGGGAATGTGATGCGACAGGGTTACAAGTTAAGTCTACTATCTAAAATATATAAAATATTTATAAATATGGTCAAAAATTGTGTACTTTCACAAGCCATCTAAATTACAATGCAAGTAACCATATACCCTATCTAGTGTCATCCTTCATCAGTCCTAAATCTTGCTCTAAGAAGCTCTTTCAAGCAGGTTAATAGTGGATGCTGATTCATGTACAGTATCTCATAAAAGTGAGTACACACCTAACACTGTAGCAACCATTTTAGTATATGCCCTTAAAGAAAAATAAAATTTTGTAGCAGTATAGATTTACTGTTCTCTGAAAATAACTCAACATACAGCCATTATTGTCAA
Organism: Silurus meridionalis; assembly: GCF_014805685.1. Lineage (NCBI taxonomy): Eukaryota > Metazoa > Chordata > Actinopteri > Siluriformes > Siluridae > Silurus > Silurus meridionalis. The sequence continues at coordinate 11,100,263 of NC_060907.1, forward strand.
ATTAACTGGCAACTAAAGTCGGTACACCCTAAGTGATAATATCTGTATGTTGTTTAACTATGCAAAGCCACATGCCCTATTCATAATTTTCATATTTTGTCTGCTTTCCAATACCTGCGAAACCTGCAAAAAATATACTATTCTATTCCCCTTTTCTTGAACTAGGACAAATGCAAAGCCACCTTTATTAACATATGGTTTCTACGGTTTGGAAGCTCTTGAGTGGCCTGCTACAGAGTTCTGACCTCAACCCCAATAAACACTGACTGCACCCTAGGCCTTCTCACCCTACATCAGTACCTAACTTTACCATTGTGGCTAAAATGAGAACAAATCTCCACAGCAAAATCTAGTGGAACATCGACCCTGAGGAATGGAGGTTATTATAACAAATGACAACAAAATGTGTAATGGGATGTTTAAAAAGGACATACAAACTTTCTGGTCAGTCTAAAGATTTTTGCCCATATAGAGTATAACCATTATAGTTTGTGCATGATAATATGAAAATAGCATTAGTCTTAGTTAGCTGACATTTTGCTGTTTAGTCAGTTTTTTATACTTTATTATAAAACATATTTTGTTTTTTTTTCTTTCAGCACTTTCATCACTAAGAAATATAATTCTTTAAAAAGGAGTGTATGACACCCATGCATTAAATGTGTTTATATCTATAATATAGACTTTAGACTATACTTTTTCAAACCCAGTGCAGCTTGCTTAATTTAGCCGAGCTGTTAGAAACAAGCTTGGAGCAATCATTCACTGCAGCAGATAATTGTGGCTTTTCACTTTTTTGCTGCCTTTCCACAGGATGAGCAAATTCAGCTGAACTAAACTGTTACTTCCCAAGTGAACAAATCAACATCTTTTCATTTAACATACGGCTGCAAGACCTGGTGAATGGAAATTGTGTTTGTGTGCCCACTGTGTGTATATATTTTCATGTAATTTAAGTGTAAGGTGTACAGTACATTCTCTTGGGTGAGCATATATTTGTCTGTATGTGTTGCATATAACATTTAGCTAAAAGGACCAAATGTTCTGATAATGTTCTCACAATTACTAGGTGTAAACAAAATGTACATTTGTTTTTTTTAACTAATACTAAACATACACAACAGTGCCAGGGGTATAAAAAAAAAACTAGCGTTAGCACAGTGTCACTGTTACGCACTGTGTAACAGAAATACAATTTGTATTGTGTTGTTTTACACATGCAGGGAATCGCATCTATTTCTGTTTTTATGACAGTCTAACGATATGTATTCTTTAGCATTTTATTTACAGCTTCAAGAATTTCTTTTAAAAGAGTGAATGAATGAAGGATAGAAGGAATGAAATAAGTAGAAAATTAAATATTAAATGTATAAAAAACACACACACACACACACACACACACACACACACACACACACACACACACACACACACACGTATATTCACATCTGTCTTACCCAAATGGTGTTGGGCAAATTATTTAAATACATTTTTCTATTTATTTAATTTTATTGTATTTAATTAATAACATTTGTGCCAATTTAACCAATTATTTAATTAAATCAATATAATAAAAAGTGTACTGCATTAATTAGATTATATATATATATATATATATATATATATATATATATATATATATATATATATATATATATATATATATATATATATATATATATATACAGCTGTATGTTGTTTATATATACAACCGTATGTTGTTTAATCATGCAAAGCCACATGCCCTATTCATAAGTTTCATATTTTGTCTGCTTGCCAATACCTGCAAAATCTGCAAAAAAATATATTATTCTAGTTTTTTCGTCTCTAAAATTAAATAACAGCTCCGTGAACATATGGTTTCCATGGGTTGGAATGAAAGATCCTGAGTGTCCCGCTACATAGTTCTGACCTCTGCCCTTTGGAACCCCAATGAACACTGATTGCACCCTAGGCCTTCTCACCCTACTTCTCACCTTACATTGGCTAAATGATCACACGAGTACCATAACTGTATGTCTGTGTGTATATATACTGTATACTGTACACCACTACACTATTATATGATGCATACAATCCAGTATGTACTGTTTCTTGCTTCTCTCAGCTGACTGTCTGAGACTCATGGACCTTGTTTATTCACCCAGAAGGACTACAGTCTGGGTAATGTCAGCTGGTCTGCTGATTCACATGCTCATGAATGCACATGCTCACACACCCACAGCACACACATACACAAATGAACATGTACATGGGCTTCTGCTCATACTGAAAGGAAAGGAAAGCACTGACACTTAGCCTTTTTTCTCTTACACACTCACACACACACACACACACACACACACACAACTATGATTGAATTATTTCTGGACTAGTTACTGTGCACCTTGTCTTCTGATGCCTGCTTGAAAATTGCATAAAACTAATCCCTTGATACAGGCCAGAGCAGCACTGAATTAGCACACATGAGTACTCAATGCATTTATACACATCATTTCATGTCCAAGTTCATACCAATTCCTTTCACAGAAAGCAAAACCTAAAAACAAAAGCACAAAACAAAACTGGCCACAGAATATTGTATTTGGTAGACATTTATTTCAAATTATGTCAGACCACTGTGTGTCTCAGTCAATACAACAACTTTTTAAGTTTTAGATGTGTAATGCTAATTCAGCTTTAAACTACATTGCTCTATAAAACTAATTCAATACCATCAATAACACAAATAAAAATATGACTTCCAAAACTTAATATTGTCATAATATAATTGTATAAGTAACTACATACAATTTAATTTTAACGCACTATTATTGGAATTATTGCATATTTAATCATTATGTCAGAATACTTCCGAAATGTACACAAACACAAAATGTTCATCAAAATGGACAAAATAGGCTATGGCTAGCAATAATCATTTTCCAAACTATAAACTTTCTTAAAAATATAGTTGTTTTGCTAAATTTTCCTTAATTAACCAAATTTGACTAATATTGAAAGTACTGGCTCATTCAACCTAATTTTGTCAAACACAACAAATTCTTGAAAAAAATAAATATTTATTCTATGTTTTTTATCAAATTACCTTTTATGCAGATATTAGAGTAAGAAATTGGCCTAAAAAGCATTAATCTGCAAACAACACCTGCTATGTGTCAAAAGTCTGTGCTAGTTGTGCTGTAATGAGCCTTCAATACCAATTGAGCTTTGTGTCAATACCCTTGATGAATTGAATGTAACTCTAATATTGCTGATTACCTTCTAAAAAATAATTGCTAATTATGGATAGTGTTATAAATGTAACCATGTAACCCAACCATTAGGGTTGCACAGCCCAGTGCACTCTTAGTGCCAGTCCCAAGCCTGGATAAATGGAGGGTTGTTTTAGGAAGGGCATCCAGTGTAAAACAAATCAAATATGTGGATTACGAGAAAAACAGTGCAAAGTAATTGAGAGTGTGTTAGAGAAGTAAAGAAAAGAGTGCAGGCAGGATGGAGTGGGTGGAGAAGAGTGACAGGAGTGATATGTGATAGAAGGGTATCTGCAAGAGTGAAAGGGAAAGTTTATAGGACTGTGGTGAGACCTGCGATGTTGTATGGTTTAGAGAAAGTGGCATTGAGTAAAAGACAGGAGGTGGAGCTGGAGGTAGCAGAGCTGAAGATGTTGAGGTTTTCATTAGTAGTGACGAGGATGGACAGGATTAGAAAGAAGTTTATTAGAGGGACAGCGCATGTAGGACGTTTTGGAGACAAGGTGAGGGAGGTGTGATTGAGATGGTTCGGACATGTGCAGAGGAGAGACATGGGGTATATCAGTAGGAGAATGCTGAGGATGGAGCCGCCAGTAAGGAGGAAAAGAGGAAGGCCAAGGAGGAGGTTCATTGATGTGGTAAAGGAAGACATGCAGGTAGCTGGTTTGAAAGAGGCAGATGTAGAGGACAGGGGGATATGGAGACGGATGATCCGCTGTGACGACCCCTAATGGAAGAAGCCGAAAGAAGAAGAAGAAGAAGTTATAAATGTAACCATGTATTGTGTCTGTGTTATGTTTGTCTTAAGTGACTCTCTGAACTGTTTACAATTTGAGCGTCCATGTTTCGAACTGTTAGTTACAAAAAAGTTAAAAAGCCAAAGTTAAAAAGTTTAAATTTCAAGCTGATAGGGTGTGTTTGGAAACTTTTCATTTCAAGCTCTGCATAAGTATAATGTTTCTGATCAAATGCCTGATAAGAGTATGTGTGTTTACAATTATTCAATTGAATAAAGTGTTTTTATTCAGGCTAAACTATGCATTTGTGGTGTGGACCTTGAATACTCTCAGGAAAAAGTTCTTTGTGTAACAGATCACATTTTCCAGCCTCATATAAATAGCCTCAAATGACTATCAGCTGACAGACCAAGTATTATTATTATTATTATTATTATTATTATTATTATTATTATTATTATTTTATTTTAATTTTTTATTATTTTTTTTAATTCATACTTTTTTGAACTCTTTACTGAATCTCACATTCGGACTAAATTCCAAAATGACATTTCCACCATAGATTTATTTTCTCTTATTATCCTGTTGTATGAGTAATGGCTTTTGTCAACTTCCTAAATCCTAATGCATCTATAGTACATACATACAAACCTTTTTGTTTTCCAAAAAAACTGCCCAAAGTTGATGAGCTGAAATTTCAAGCTGATGCATAATAGCATAAAAATAATAACAAAATGTAATTATTACTAAATATTCATCAAAACAGCATTGTATAGCTGAGACTTTTTAAGTGTCAACTACCTCTAACATCTGAATTCTCATTAATATGGCACTGAACATCTACATCAAATGAGGACAGAGAAAAGAAATGATTGCACTTTTGTTTTAGGAGTTCTTGACTATTATCATTCCTATTAAGATAATTTTCGTTATTTAGTCCTGACAAACTCCAACACTTAAAACTTTGCTGCAATATTTTTTTATGGAACCCTACAGTATAATATAAATACTGTTGTATTATAAGGAGAAAGGGCAGAACAGACAAAAAGATTATAGTTGAGAAAAGACATACAATGTTGAGGCGAAATTATATGGTATACACTGAAGTTATTGTATTTTTGTTTTTATGTGAATAAGCAAAAGTGTGTGCCTGGAATCAGAAACATGCAGCTCTGTTGTTTTTTTGCCAACTGTTTCCTCTGATTATTGGTCTAACATTGCACTTAATGGCAATCGCCATGGGAACGATACATGCTATTTTGTGTTGCAGAGAGAACCTGACAAGTTGAATGTCCAGGTAAGAAGTCTAGGTACTATCCTATTAAGAATTATTTGTTGTATTGAATGAACTTAAACACTGGCATTCTCCATCATTCACAAATACACATACAACGGGACCCCAAAATATAAAATCACTAGGGCTACTATTTAATACAGAACTTATCATTACAAATAATATTTTAAACAGCTTGGGTAAAAAATAAAATATTTGTGTTGATTATATACATTTCAGAATATTTGGTATAGCCTCCTTTGACTTAAATGAAAGCTTCTATATTTAAAAGAGGCCTATTCAGGGTTGGTTCTAGACATTTAAAAAAACACTTGATACAAATATAATTTTTAACCATTTTATTTATCCACAACCCTGTCATCACCAGAGATGGCAAAAGAACACACATCCTTCACTTAAGTAGAAGTACAAATACTCATGTTTCAAAAGACTATTTTAAAGTAAAAAAGTTATAGCTATTACTACTACTACCTGTTTTAGTGTCACACTGGAAACTGGACCTTACATAATATGATTATATTAATACAAAATTCTCATTTTGTTACCTATTCAATGTATTCAGGCTGAACAACCACCATATATAACACAAGCAGAGAAATGATGATGATGATCAGGTCATCAGGAATGTCTCTGTTTTCATGTTTACATCGCTGACTCTCTGTCTCGTCCATGCTGGCCTACCACTACTGCCTTTTGCTGTGCTTGATGTTAGTTTCGTAAGCTAGCCTACATCAACACATTCGCACCCCACTTCGTCACATATCGACGCTGTGGATGTTGCGTCCGATGGCGTCCACATCCGACGCCGAGGGTACCCCCTTCTAATCGCTTTTCGACGTAGAGGGATGGGAAACCCTTCGCGTCGCTTTTCGACGCAGATGGACGGGACCCATTTGCGGGTTACGGTTAGGGTTTGGTTTAGGGTTCGGGTTCGGGTTTGGGTTAGGGTTTGGGTTAGGGTTACGGTTACGGTTACGGTCATCTTCAGGATTTTTCTAAATTCTAAAATTGATCCTATACACTTATTATGATAGATAATAAATTATTAAGTGTATAGGACAGCGATCTGCATTGCAAAGCGAAGCACAGGGGCTCCCATCAATCTGCATCGAAAAGCGACGCAAAGGGAGGTACCGTCTCTCTACGTCGAAAAGCGACACGAAGGGGGTACCGTCGGACGCAACGTCCACAGTGTCGATATGTGATGATGTGAGGTGAGAATGTGCTGCAACACACCTGTGGTAGGTTGAAAAAGTTGAGAGTAAATGAGAAGAAAAATATTCATCATCTGATCATCTGGACCAGCTCTACATGTGCAGGGTGGGCACCCACATTTAAACAGTGATATTAACTGGTTCAACTTCAGGTGAGTAACAGTTGTACATCCAATAGACAAAGAGTCTAGTCTTATGCTGTCAATCTTGATTGGTGAACTAGTGTATACGTTTGTTACGGTTATGGAGGCCCCAACTCCAAAACAAATGACCATAAGTTGTCAGACTGTTTATACTGATTATTTGTTATGTAAGGGATAAAACCTGATGGGGCGTATTGTTATAGCAAAATAACATTTTACTTCTTTTAACAGCATTTCCTGACATGCTTTATTAATCATATACAGATATTTGCCAATGATTATAATTGTAAAATTATTAAACAGGACTTACAAAAAATAATAATAATTTTATCAGGTATATTTATCATGGAGCACAAAAATTATACATTGTTCCTGAAAACTTTACCACCTTTAAGCATTGGCAATAGAGTCTCATTATAATAATGCAAATAAATCTGTGTCTCCTCAAAGAAAACTTCCCAATATCAACAAATACACACTGCACACACTTATGCATGTTGTTATAGAAAATTAATCAATGCCTTCTGACTAATCATAATTAATCAGTTAAACAACAGTACTTGGTTTAAAATACATTTAGAAATCAATAACTAGCTGTATCTTATTTTTTTTTAAGCAGAAAGCCTGTGGAAACATAATGGTAGTCTGAAAAAAAATAGAGATATATAGAGATATTATATATTATATATATAATAGAGATTTTGCTTTTGGATGTCAAGTTATACATCAACCTATAAATGCCCTCTTCATTCTACATATAGGTCAGGGGTTTGGACTTTTTTGGGAAAAATTATCCAAATTTAGAGTCACAACTTACCCTAGGCTATAGTTCCCTAAGCAAGTTCTAACTGAAGGTTCATTTACAAGATTAGAATGCAGATCACTACCAGATCTTTAATTACCTGTCTGAATCCATTCCTGGAACACTCTGTCATCTGTGGCTGACTTGAGACTGCACACAGGATTTTATTTACATTACATTTGAAGAAATTGCTTATCTAGAGCAACTTACATTTATATCACTTTATACAACTGGGCAGTAAAAATAAGGGTCTTACTCAAGGTCTCAGTAGTGGCAGTTTAGCAGTACAGGAAGACCAGTCAGAAGAAACCAAAATAAAATGGTCATAATCTGGACATCCAAATGACTACACTTTTTTTACTCAAGATAAAGCAAAGATGTATGGGCTCTAACATGTACTTAAGTAAAAATTATTCATTATTATGAACTGATTTATTGTCACTTCAGTAACAGGACCTCACACCATATTAATATCTTAATGCAAAAAGAATTTCAAATTTTGTTATATAATGAATGTATCTGGGCTGAACAACCACCATATAGAACACAAGCAGAGAAAAGACGAAGATGACATGAAAAATGATTTGCCACCACCAAGGCCAAATCGTAGATTGTAGGGTGATTCTACCTCTTGTCCTTGAAAACAACTCAAAATTATTGTTTTACAAAAATGAGGTGAGTTATACTGTAAATATTATTGAAGTCCAAAAAGAGAAAAGAAAAAAAAGAAAAGTTGAATGCAAGCATACTGTAACTGATACTTTACCTGTTTACCAGTTCTATAGCAACTATCTGACTAAACCTGTCAGGTATCTGATGACAAATCAATACTACAGAAATTAAAATTTAGAGACATTCCAGACAAAAGTCTTTTCACTAGCCTTATTAATTTGTCCTGTGGCAAATGTGGCAAAAACATGTGGCAAAAACTCCTATTCAAAACTGAGAATAAAAATTGTAGGGGCATAGACCACATATGCATATATAGCACAGTGGGTGCTGGGTTCATTTGAATACACACTATTAGGTTATGTGTAGAACCCAAACCAATGAGGTGATTATGTTTCTGTCTGTGCATAGTTTCACAAGTTCTTTTCATGTTCAATCAAGAGTCTCATTAAAAGAGAATCATTAAAAAGTACTTTTAATCCACACATGTTCTTTTTGGTGTTGAAAATCAGTCCTGTGGTACTGAACAGTCAATCAAACGTAACTGAGGTTGGAAGTGGAATGTGAAGTCTTAATGACAAGTGGCATACTGCAGGAAAATACTTTAGTACCTCTGTTGTGTCAGTGGGACAGTTAAAGTAGGTCTCCAGATGACTGTTAATCATCTTGAGATTGGAACTTTTTTCATTGCTGAAAAAAAGTCTTTATCAAATTCTTGAAAACCATTACTCTGTGTTTTTTTTGGTTGACATTATCTGTAGTGGATTCGCCAGAAATCCTTTGTTACATCGACAATATATGGCCATGGGTGATCAGGAATGTCTCTGCTCTCAGTCATATTTACATTGCTGACTCCCTCTGTCTCATCCATGTTAGCCATACTTCTGGTTTCCTTCTGTCTTGCTTGTTGTTAGCTTTGTATATAAGTCTATATCAGTTGTGTAATGCAATAATAACAAGCCATGCAATGATAACAAATAAATTGACAAGTAATGTACCTGGTTTGACACGTTATAAGTAGAAAGTACAGGTATTTGTGTAAAAAAAAGAAAAAAATGATTAAAAGTAAAATGTTGTCAGAAAAATTAAGATTGGAGTAAACTTGAGATACCAGATTAAAGTCTACTTAAGTACAGTAACAAGTATTTGTATTTTGTTACTTCCCATTTATCAATCAATAATATTTTAATGAACTAATTTTAAGCCTCCCTGCCTTATGCAGCCTCATGCCCTTCATCATCAATGGAAATATCTGAAGTATTAACCTCTGAGAAAGTCCTTTCTGGCCCTGAATCCACATGCTAGAGAGTGACAAATCAGTGTCTTGTTAAAGCTTCTACTTATTATTCCTCCCTCTGTCACCCCTTCATTTGAATATAATGACTACATGCTAATGAAGGCCGCAATTATCATCACGTCTGCCAGCAGGATGACGTTATGAATACATAATTCAGAGAGTTCACAAATCAGCAGTGTATTATCTTTACAATTCATTTTCAATGCTGATGAAAACTTCTACAAATTTTTAAAGAATGAATGAAATTACCTACAAGAGCTACTGTTATAAATAAACAGACCGAAAATAGTATATTATTTTTAAATTAACGTAAGAGCACAATGAACAGTTATTGCTGGATATCTACTGCCTTCTATACTACACATTGTTGTCATAACTTAGTAACTATTTATTTATTAATATGTAAGACAACAACACAGTAAATGCTTTTAGCAACCTTTGTGTCCTGGTAGATTTCAATGTCTTTCTGATTTGGACAACATGAATTTTATTTGTCATGAGTTACACTATCAACAAATATGTAAGGACACCTGGCAGTAAGATTTGTATGTGCTTTTTAAACATCCCATTCCCCATGTAGTCCTTATTTACTGTTATAATACTCTTTACTCTTCGGGAAAGATGTTTCACTACATTTTGAGGAGTGGTTGTGAAGATTTCTGCTCATTCAGCTACAAGAGTGTTAGTAAAGTAAGGTACTAATGTAGAGTGAGGAGGCCTGTGCTGCAGTCAGCATTCCAGTTCATCCCAAATGTGTTCAAAAGAATTTAGATCAGAGCTCTTCAGCAGGCCACTTAAGAGCTTCCTCTCCAACCACAACTTCATGGAGCTTACTTTGTGCACAAATGTGGTTCTTTCTCCATTTTTTATATTTGTGATAATCTAACTTTTTGGCTGCTTAATATACCAAGTGGCGTGGTCATTACTTTTTTTTATACTTCAAGTGGAATGTGACAAAAGGTTTCTTATGTTGCTGCAACATCAGGGGATAAAACACAAATCCATAGAGAATGTAAAAGTAAAAGTAGGAGAAGTAAAATCAAACTTTATTCAATCATCCATTCACAGTAACAGTTTTATCCGGATCAAAGTCATGGTGGATCCAGAGCCAATCCCAGTAACAATTGGCACAAAGTGGAAGCATACATCGTAGACAGGACACTTTCCCAATCACAGGCCAACAATTTAAAATTGTGAGGCCACCTACAATATGTGCATGTTTTGCTGAAAGGAGAGAAAAATAGAGAATCTTGATTGAACACAGAGAAAACTAATGAAACTTTGCACAGACAGCTCATCTGCCATTGTGCTAATTTGCATATGTGACCCAGCACACATTATTGTCAGTAAACCCTCATTAAAATTGCATAATTTTTGATAGTTTTCTAATAGTCCCTGGGGGTCTCTACTGGTAATTTGCTGCCTTTTATAGCTGGCATGCAATGTCTAATGGTTTCCATTACGGACTAATAGAACATCTTTGTCTGTTGCTAAAATGGTGGTTTATACAGGTACATGTTGGTGTATATATATATATATATATATATATATATATATATATATATATATATATATATATATATATGTACCCCAATTACGATCACTAGGCAGCAATCTGCTATCCATTGCTTCATCCTGAAGTAGCACTAAAGAAATGACTCAAGTTGGGTTACATATAAGCCAGTATTTTACAGTGCATTCATAATATACACAGTACATGTATATCACATATATCACATGGTAGTTATTAACATAAATGATTTCCCAGTGAATAAAGTATGGTATGGTTACACTGAAACCCTCCGAGAGAGTCAATGTCCTGTTTGTAATCACTTGAAAAAATTGGCAACCTTTGTCCCATTTGCTTCCCCAGCGCGAGCGCTGTCCTTCAGCACCACCAAATGAACATAAAACACAACAGCATGCAACAAGCTGTCAAGGTAAGAGAGTCAGGAAGCGTGGAAAGCAGATCAATGCAATGAATAAGGACATAACAGCCCAGGCTTTACTGAGACCCATCCAATCATGCAAAAATACAGGAATAATAATAATAATAATAATAATAATAATAATAATAAAACTCCGACATAATGTATAGAAGTAAGAATGAACACGAAAGTATCTGACCTTTATGGTAGTTGTGAAGTCTGTGAAATCTGCTCTGATGTCCTCTCCGGAGAGGTGAGATCCCGGACACGCTGTTTCCCATGACCTAGGGGTAAAACCAACTTCCTTCGAATCGGCAAGAAAATTAAGACTTTGATATCACTAAGGTCTATTTATTTATTTTTTTTACCACTCCACAAGAGTGTGGAGTAGATGCGGTGATCAGTGATTATCCGGAAGTGCGCGATTTGCAGGGAGTCGGAGGCGCGCGCTCTACAGACTGTACAGACGAGCACGCGCTGAAGTCGAGAGAAGAAAAATGGGAATGGAAAAGAGGAAAAAAGGGACGGTTTAAGCGTAAATGCGTTTGCGATTAGACACGTTACTCAGGAGATCTAATGTAATATATGATACAACATTATTGTAGTATATATATATATATATATATATATATATATATATATATATATATATATATATATATATGCGTGTGTGTGAAAATTACCTTAATTAAATAAGATGGAATGTGTATTTAACTTCAGTTTCTTGAGCTCTATGCAAACCTGTAGCGAGTTTAAGTCTTTCCCAAGTTTAATTTACTAAGCATGACAAACTATACAGATTATACACCGACCAGATATTAATGACAACCGATCAGGCATAACATTATGACCACCTGCCTAATATTTTGTTGACTTTACAGTCGTGAAAACAGCCTTAACTTGTCTAACATCACAATTTGGCCTTGTAAAAACTCACTCAAATCCTTACGAATGCCCATTTTTTCTGCTTCTCACACATCAACTTTAAGAACAAAATGTTCACTTGCTGCCGAATATATCCCACCCACTAACAGGTGCCATGTTTAAGTGTAAGGATTTGAGACAGTTTGACAAGGACCAAATTGTGATGGCTAGACAACTGGGTCAGTGCATCTCCAAAAGTGTGGTCAGTGGTCAGTATCTGTCAAAGTATCTATCAAATATCTATAAAAAGTAGTCCAAGGAAGGAACAACGGTGGAGTGGCAACAGGGTAATGGGCAGCCAAGACACATAGACATTGGGAGCGAAGACTGGCCTGTGTGGTCCGAACCAAGAGATAGAGAGCTACTATAGCTCAAATTGCTGAAAAAGTTAATACTGTTAATCCTCGATGTGTCAGGACTATTTGGCAGCAAAAGGGGGGAAAATGATCATTAGATGGGCCAATGTAGAACAATACACTCAACAGCCATTTTACTTGGAACACCTGTACCTCTAGGCATTTATGTAATCATCCAGACATCCAATCATGTGCAAGCAAATGCAGAGTTAGAGCTACAGATAATGTCAATATCAAACATCTGAACAAGTGTGATTACAGAACTGTGGCATGGTTGTATGGAGTCAGATGTACTACTGTATAGAACTGCAACACTATACACTATATGTACTTACTAAAACTTAGCATAGCGATGGATGTACTGTATATGTTGTATAATGTACAGGTGTACTGTTTATATTAGATCTATGCAAAGCATATAACTTTTAAATGTATTTTCCCATTATTTCCCACAATACTCTTACTTTTACATTATGATTTATATTTTATTCTTTTTTAATTAATTTTTTTGTGTCTTGTCTTTTAAGTACACTGATGAAACAGTCAATTTCTCATTGGCATCAATAAAGTGTTGACAAGAAACTATAGTACATCAAATAATCACTCTTTACAGCTATAGTGAGCAGAAATTTAACTCAGAACATACAAAGCATCAAACCTTAGATGCTAGAGTGGGCACAGGCACACAGAAACTGGACTGATGAATACTGGAGAAATCATCAGCTGACCTTTTTATACTTGTCATCGGTCCAGTGTTTGGTGTGCTTCTATAAAAGTGGCTGGTGAGTGTATATAACTGTGTAAGCATTAATATACAGTATGCAACAAATATAGTACATAATAGAACAGGCTAATTTTTAACACACAAACTTATTTTCATCTCAAAATGTCCAGCTTGTCTGAGTGGTTATTGAGATTGACTTAGGGTCTGTGCACAATATTTGACCAATGATTTGTGTAAAGCTGCCACCTAGTGTAAAGATCAACAACAACAACAAATACAAAAAAAAAAAAAGAAAAAAAAAGTAATGTGCTGTTTTATTGGCTTTGTATGTGGTTTGCAGCTTATTTCATCAGGAGGAAGTAAAATCCTGTGTGCATCTTAGAAACAGCTGCCAATAACAGATGCACACACTATTTATAATAATCACACATAATCATTCACACACACACACACACACACACACACACACACACACACACACACACACACACACACATTTAATAATAACAATAATAATAATAATAATAATAATAATAATAATAATAATAATAATAATAATAATAATAATAATAATAATAATATAGACATGTTTTCTCGTGATCTTGACATAAAAATTGTTTGCAGGTGACTGAATGTTCAGGAACATTAGGAATAACATTTTAAACTGTGTTTTCAAAACAAATTTCATACTTTTTCAAAACACATTATTGTATTATTTATTTTAAGTGATAAATAATGCATTTTTTACCCATTACTTCACATTTTCTGTAGCGTCGAAAATTCGCGGATTTTCGGAAGTGTTCGGAAGAATTCGTGAGTTCCGGGGTACCACTGTATTCAACATAAGATAATGTTCTAGAGGCAACATCATTGCAGATGATTTTCTGAAGAATGTCATATGTACTGTACATGAAGTCCAAATATGCCATGCATTATAATATTTTTTTTTTTTTTTTTTCTCGTAATCTCGACATAAAAGCTTTTTCTAATTGTTTTTAATAGCGGTATTTTAGGTTGCAAACATATGAAGACATCCCAGAATGCAGTGCGAGAGAACTTGTGGGACACGAGGAAAAGCTTTTAGTATGCAAGAGATGGGGAAGGGGGCGGGGCTTTCACGCGGTTGCGTAGCAACATAGTCCAAACAACGAGATCCCGAACAACGGGGAAGACTGACAGCTTTACGTCGTGTTTGAAACGGTGCAGTTTTATAAAACATAAAAAAGTTTTATATTTTTCTGATTTAGAGACGTGGAACAGTTTTGGAACAAACACTGAAAACTTGCATAATGGAGGTAGGAGAATAATCTTCGACCTGCTAACGTGTTACTCAGATAGATAGACGATAGATCTGCCCAGTACTGTGTAAATGTTCTTGACAGGTGTGAGAAAATGCTGTAAAGTGAAAATGCTTTCATAAATAGAAAAAATATATATAATATATATAATATAAAAAAAAAAAATCCAAATTAAATCAATATTTATTGTGACCAAAATATTGTGCACAGGAACTCAGAGGGTAGGTTTGTTCCAAACATCTTGGAAAACCTCAAATCCTTCTGTCTCTTCATGTAATCTCATACAGACTCAATGATGTTGAGATCAGGGTTTCCATTTTTTTTTTAATTAATTGTCCTGCTGTAGAATAAGTTTGGAGCCAATCAGATGCCTCCCTGATGGTGCTACTTAATGGTTAAGTATCTTCCTGTATTGATCAGGACCCCATTAATCCAGACCAAATCTCCAACTGTATTTGCACAGATGCAGCCCAAAACTTGCAAGGAACCTCCACCATGCTTTACTATTGCCTTTAGACACTCATTATTGTACTATTCTCCAGCCCTTTGACCCAAATATTTCAGATTCTCAATTTTTATTCCAGAGCCCCTGTTGCCATTTTTTTCTGCTCCACAGTTCCTATAGTTAGCTGCATCATTGATAGCACCTCTAGACCTTTTCCAGAGTAGAAGGAAAGTAGGAATTATGTGTTTTTCATCTGCTACATTAAGTCTCCTCGGCCGATCACTGCGTCTAACAGTGCTCAACATTGCCTGTTTCTTTGTGCTTCTTTAAAATAGCTTGAAACACACATGTTTAAATATTATTCTGTTTTAAAGTCGTTTTCTGGAAGAAGCCTTGTTGATGCAGTATATCTACATAGTGTCTTGTTGCTGTTTTGCCATGGTGTATGACCTTTGACATGAAACTGTCTTCCACAAACTCAATGTAATAGCAGAGTTTGGCTCCTTACCCAGTTTAATCTTCCTACACAGCTGTTTCCTTTTCAGCTAATGACTGTTTCAACTTTAATATGAAACTGATGATCATTAGCATCTGTTCAGTATAATTGGTTTGGTGGTCACAGCAAATACTGAATTGATTTAGATACATTTAGAGCATTTCTTCACACCTGCCTTAAACATTTGCACAGTACTGTACCTTTAATTCATAACAAGTTAACTGTTTGTATCAAGCACGTGATCTTGCACCCATAGAGATGAGCAAAGTAATAGGCAGGACATTAAGTCATTACAAAGTGGATTAAAAAAAAAAAAATAGTTTTATAGAAACATGATAATGAAGCAGCCAGTACAATTTCTCTTTCTAGCTTTTCTCCAGACAGTTCACTACAGCACAATGAACAAATAGAGGACTTAGGAGTAAATTTGTTTCATTTTTGCACATTTTTTGACCAAACATTTGTAGTTAAGATATTAACCATAACTAAGCTAACCTAAAGCCAGATAGACAGATAAACTAGTCATGACATGGATTGAAATCATATTATGAATTACTTTTGAAATGAATCAGGTTTATTTTAAAATGATTTAATCTTAAAACAATGACCAAGCAAGAATTTCATCCAATTACATTGTAATAAATATGATCTGCTGCCCCAGAAACAAAGCAGTAATCAACAAACAACAATTATTTGTATTTTTGTCTCATTAACTACTGTTTACTTTAAAAGAATACAAAAAGTAATGAAAAATAAAAAAACATAAATCCACTCTATTAAACTACTATTAAAACTATTGAAGATTAAATCTTTTTAAAATGTGTTTGGTTAAACTATGGACATTTAGTTTTATGATAAAAAAAATTAAGAATGTTTTGATTTTCAGCTTTTGTCTGCTTATGCTTTTTATATTATAAGATATGCTTATATTTTAAACATAGAAATCACACAATTTATATTAAATCACAATTTTTAGGTGAGAAGATAAGATAGGATATAACTTTGTTCATCCCACAGTGGGAAAATATCTGTGTTACAGCAGCAAAGAAAAAGAAATGTGCAAATATATATATATATATATATATATATATATATATATATATATATATATATATATATATATATATATATATACAATACAGACCAAAAGTTTGGACACACCTTTTCATTCAAAGAGTTGTGATATGAAATTACAAAATTGGCTCAGCCACACTAGTGAGACAGAGAGATAATTCTATACCATTACCCTAAACCAAAAAAAATAAAAATGTGTTGAATCAAATGACGTCATTAAAAATTAGTTTTGGGTTTATGATCAGCCAGAAAGCTTTGACCCCTTGGAAATATCATCCCAACATTTAATATTTACATTTATCCTAGATTCATTAAAAAAGTGTAAAACAACTGAAATATGTCATATTGTAGGTTCTTCAAAGTAGCCACCTTTTGCTTAGATTACTGCTTTGCACACTCTTGGCATTCTCTTGATGCCTACTTTGAAGAACCTACAATATGACATATTTCAGTTGTTTCACACTTTTTTGTTATGTATATAATTCCATATATAATTCCACGTGTTAATTCATAGTTTTGATGCCTTCAGTGTGACTCTACAATTTTCATAGTCATGAAAATAAAGAAAACTCTTTGAATGAGCAGGTGTGGTCTGTACTGTATATATAATATATATAAACTTTTGGTCTGTACTGTATATATATATATATATATATATATATATATATATATATATATATATATATAAAAGTAAAGACATAATAAAAGTATATACATTACAGTGTAGAAATACTGGAACATGTGATTGACAAGTGCCATTTGTTAACAGCAATGCGAAATGATTTGGTCTTGCCATTCCAGTAATAAGCTTTCATAATAGGCTTATGGCTATAATAATCTAGGATAAATGTAAATAATACATTTTGGGATGATATTTCCAAGGGGTCAAAGCTTTCTGGCTGATCATAAACCCAAAACTCATTTTTAATGACATGTCATTTGGTTCAACACATTTTTATTTTTTTTGGTTTAGGGTTCAGTGGTATAGAATTATCTCTCTGTCTCACTAGTGTGACTGAGCCAATTTTGTAATTTCATATCACAATATTCACAAAACCTTTGTTATGGTTTTTAATATTATGAATATATTCCAGAGCCTCACAAAACAAATATAAAAAGGCAAGTAATCTCATGCTGCATGTGTTTTTTAACCATTATCATTTATAGGTTTTACTTACAGCAAATTCCTCTTACTGCATCACTGTTACAGGATTATACAGTGTTTCTGCTTTCATATATACAGAAAACTAACTTGCACTTTTTTTTATGTGCTTTGATTGTAGGAAAAAGTCCAGAAGCTTGCAATGGAAGAGAGCCCATATGAAACAGTTGAGAAGGAATTCCAGGAAGTGTTAAATGAAATGACAGGAGAGAAGACCCTGGATAATTTCCATGTGAAATATTCAAATTTAATGACAGCCCTGAAGAAGTCACAGGAAAACGAGAAGAGGTTGATGACAAAATGCCGAGAGCTTAATGCAGAGATAAAATCCAATTCTGTTAAAGTAGAAGCAGCACTCAAGCAGTCTCATGAAGACCAGACCACTATTATGTTCCTAAAAAAGGTATTGTATAAGCAAGAAAATGGATTAGGTATGAAAAGGACACAATATGGCTGAAGCTTTAATCCCAGATGCACAGGGATTATGAGTATGAATAAATCCATGTTATAGCATCCTCCCACCAAACAGCATGACCTAGCATTATGAGCTCATTAGGCTGTATGAAAAGCTTATTATGAAGGTAAAAAGGATAGAGAATACACTTGGAAATATTCATGTACATCGTATTGTACGAGATGTTAAAGTGTTTATATCCTTATGCATTTAGTGATGTCATTGACAGTCCTTGATAATGTAATGGTAATCTAGTTGAAATAAGAAAACATTACAAACAAAATTCTGTTGCCAAAAAATACACATGCAAAAGGGACACAACTGCAAAAAAGAAAGAAACTAGCAGGCCTGTCAGTACACTACAGAAGAATTATGCATGCTCTTTTTGAGAAGTGTTAATCAAAACAATTCATGTGATCAGTGAATTTTTTTTTTTTGTGTTCCTCTGCATCTCAGCTCAGCTTGCATGCGTAGTGTAACCATTTATTTATTTTTCTTATTATTTATATGTGAGCTTTAACATGTTTTTGTTTCTTAGGAAATCGAGAAGGCTTGGGAAATGGTGGATGCGGCTCATGAAAAGGAGAAGGCAGCTCAAGAGACAAATAAAACTCTACAAAAGGAAATAGAGAATCTCAAGGCAGCTGTCCAGCAAAGAGCTCTTTTATCAGCAGCTGATGTTCAGAGGTGAGTGTGCATAGTCTAAAGAGAAAATTCTGCTCTGCATTCGTTAAACCTTTTGTTTTTGTAGCTAATAAATAGACCTCATAACAACACCATTTCCTGAAATATAATATGATACAAGATATGCTATTTTAATATTCAATCTATAAACTGGATCATTTACATTTTACTGTATGCGTGGCAGCCTGGAACCCAACTGTTAAATGGACTTCAGTCGTGCTCATGTAAACAGCGTGTACACAACTTACTGAGAACACAGTGCAGCATGTCATCTAACTGTCAACTAACTGTCATCTAATTTCTAATTGAAGCTTCATCTGTGCTAAAACCCCCCTTCAAATGGGTGATTGTTTTGCAGTGTGGGTGAACTATTGAAACTCAAGAAACAGTTGACAGATGAGAGAGATGAGCTTCTCTCCAAGCAGGTGATTTTTCGAGAAGATTTGGAAAAGGCCACAACCAAGCAAAATGAGGCTGAGGAGGTGATCAAGAAGGACCAGGACACCATCTTTCAGGTATTCTAAAGTTCTACAAACCATTGGTAAACCCAGATATACATTTCTTTTTCTTTTTTTTTACATTAGTTGCTGAATAAATAATTATGTAACAGTGATGGAACTCAAACAACAATCAGCAAAGCAAAACACTTTATTTGTATGTTGTATTTTGAAATTGAAACATGTCCAATTTTGGATGAATCTGTTGCCTCAGATCCTTGCTCTTGGCTAAAAGTCCTCCTCTGTTGTAGCGATTTGATTTTGAAATGTTTTTCTGCTCACCACAGTTGTAAAACTTGGCCTTTCTAATAACGAAGGCATTTCTACTTGTAAAACTGCCACACTCTGTGAGACTGTTATGAATGAAAATTAGAGAATTGATAGTTTAATAGACATTGGAGATCGAAAGGTGATTTCAAATCCCAGTACCATTACCCTGCCACTGTTGGGCCCTCAGCCTGCTTTTGAGCATATCCAAGCAGAGGTATGGATTAAAGGTTTCCTAATGAGTATACGGTATATGCTTATACAGTATGTGCACAAAAAGTTCATCACAGAAATAAAATGGGGAAATAAGCGATATGCACAATGTATACATGTTTAAATAACCACTGTGGCAAGCGGGCAAAACATTAATGCAAGAACAGACTATCTATTGTGATTCAGTTACAGCGACAGTAATGCTACATATGTTCACAATAACACAGACACTTTTCACTAATGCAGATCGAAAGCAGATCTGTAGCTTCGCTTTTGATTTAGCCTTTAATTTCTCTGCAGCTTTTTTTATTTACAGACCAATTTTTCATCTTATTCAACAGTTTCACATCAACATCTCTGTAGCTCATTGGATTTTCACAGAAATGTGTCACACTTTACAATATGATCTAGAAGACTTATTTTTGTAGTATAGCAGTATTTAGAGTTCCCTATTTAGTCAGCAAATCAATAGCGGAAATTTGTTCGGTAATTCAGTTTCAATCCAAAGCAATAATTCAGAAAGTAGATTTTATTTGCCACATATCTTTTTTCACTGGTTCAACCAATAAAGACAAACTTGCAAATGAAACACTTGGTCTAGGCATTATGGAGAGATATGACTCCCTTGTCAGTAGGCTGGTGGTGAGGAAAAAGTACTTTCTGTATTTCTGTTTTGTTTACCACGCACAATTCTAGGGTAGAATTGATTGGATGCATGGTGTGGCTGGTCACAGGATAGCGGTGTTAAATTTCAGAGGAGACGAATGTTCGTGAAAAGCGAAACTTGTATGAGCATCAGTAAAAAGTCAGGGATCTTACACTTTAGCCTCAATTTCAGTGACATGCTTTCGTTTTCATGGCACACTGTGGGTCACAGCTTGCTGCACAGTTTCGAATCAAATACCTGAGAATATGTCAGTATATCCAACAGGCCACATGTTATTTTGATAATGTCATTGATAATTGATAGTTTAAGTAAAGCATTTGCTCAGAAACATCATCGTTTTGGGCTAAATGTAATAACATGAAATAGCTCTCATGTCAGTATGTCATGTAATGCGATGAAAGGCAGAGATGGAGTGTGTGGAGTTGTGCTGAAAAGTGCTGTGAAAGATAAAACATATAAAATAGCTTGTCTGTTGAATTAAACCACACGGGCCTGCCTTCTTTCCCCACATGCATCAACAGGCCTTAGCCGCCCATGACCCTGTTGCCGGTTTACCACTGTTCCCTCCTTGGACTACTTTTGATAGATACTGACCACTGCAGACTCAGAACAAACCATTACAATTTGACTCATGTCAAACTCGCTCAAATCCTCACGCTTGCCCATTTTTCCTGCTTCTAACACGTCAACTTTGAGGACAAAATGTTTACTTGTCGCCCAATATACTCCACCCACTAACAGGTGCCATGATGAAGAGACAATCAGTCTTATTTATTCACCGGTCGGTGTGTGTATATATATATATATATATATATATATATATATATATATATATATATATATATATATATATATATATATATATATTGGTTGCCCTGTTAATCTTGGCCTGTTGTTGGCCTGCTGGTTTGCTAAGCTCCAATTTAAATGCATACTAGCATTATTTCACTCAAGATGTTCAACAGGTTGCCTTTTACATGTTACTGTGAATCGGATATTTCACCATCCAACAATAAAATAAGATTATTTTATTCAAAACAATAATCTAAAAGCAGTTCATATTCTTCATTACAGCTACAGCAGGACATCCAGGTGCTTCAGAATGATTGCTCGAGGGAGAGCCGTATGAAAGAGAAACTGGAGAAGGAGCTGAAACAGCTTCGGGCAGATGCTGAAGCCCAGCAATTGGAAATTAAAACACTGAGTGGACAATGTCAGCGTGGTAGTGAGGAGCAGCAGAGGCTAGAACAGAATCTTCATGAGCAAAAGGTACAGCCCAGATTAGAATGCTTTTATTACTGCTGGCTCGTTTCATGTGATTTTGTTACAAATGAAAAGTGAAACAATGTAATCTAGTGACTATTAATTGTACTAAAGGATCTGACACTATTATTATGAATACATTTAGTCCTTTTTGGTCCTCCTGAAGTATTAAATACAAATCTATGCACACACACACACACACACACACACACACACACACACACACACACACACCACTTACAGACTTACAAATGTTTCCAGACTCCCCTTCCACATAGACACAAAAAAATTATTTCAGAAATGTTGACACATTCTTCACACACACATACACACACACACACGCACACACACACACGTGCCTGTCCCACTGAGCCCTGTATTTAATTTGTGGTGGTGTGTGTGTTTGACAGATTCTGAACGAGAGGGTCTCTAAGGAGCTGGAGCAGCTGCAAGTGCGCAACACTAAACTTCAACGGGAGAACGAACAGAACACACTCAGTTTAGAGCAGCTCACCTACGAAAATAACCAACGAGTCTCTGAACTAAAGGTACAAACATGTATTAACACACTCACACACACTCACACACAAACACACAGAACTCTTAGTTGCATATACATGGACATATGCAGACATTCCGATCTAATTCACAAGTCTCTCCTACACAGTCATTCATGCACATATAATAAATTTGAGATTCAGCCAATCCGGGATTTTCTACATTCACTTGCTTAGAACAGTCATTCTCACACATTTTTATTTTTCACACAACTATTCTATACCATATATTCTAACTATCAGTATACATGAATATGATTTGGATTTTTGGTCAAATAATTCAAGGTGTTTAAGGGAATAATAACACTTGAGCACTTTATGCACACAGAGTCATCTTTACTATATACAACAGTGTGATATGTGATGTTCTTGCCAAAAAAACTTTCAGCCATGAGAATTACTTTTTTCAATTTTGTCAATTTTTTATTTTTTTTCAAGATTTCTGGAAAAATATGCATAACATATACTAAGAATGAATATTTAAAGTGTTAACGTGCAGGGAAAATGTTAGTGTTCTGATCAGAAAGTTTACAGTGAGTTCATATCCTAACACAAGTATTTGGCAGATGCACTTATGCAGAGTGACATTACGTTTATCGCATGCATACAACTGAGCATCCACAGGGTCAAAAGCTTTGCTCAGGGCCACAGAAATGGCAGCTTGGTGTGGCTGGGATTTGAACTCACAATATCTGGAACCAAAGTCCACTAACTACTAAGCACAACCAAGCAGCCACTCCTGCATTTAAACCCTCATCTGCGAGGGGCACTTAGTGTGAGTCACCTGCCAAATGCTGTAAAATGTAAATTTCCCCCTACAGTATATACTGTATATGGTGACTATTTAGAATTTTTCAACTTGCTGACTAGGAACCTGAAATCTAAGAACTCTTATTATTTACTAATATTACTACTGTAACCAAACAAAAAGTAAAAATAAATAAATAAATAAAATAAAAATTACAGCGCCCCTTAGCTATGCTTCACAGACCCCAGTGTAAGAACCACTGGCATAGAATACGAAAATACTAACAAATCTACTATAAATACTAAATACTGAAAAAATGCAAAAACTGTAAAATGTTAATGTTTCTGAAGACCATATACTGTGATATTTCTATTGTTCCGTTCCTTTACATTGGTGCTGTGGGCTGCAGTGTATCATATTAAACCCGTAGGGGGGAGTTAACTTTAGGGCAGAGCACAAAAGTGTTTTCATGATTTTATTGTTAGCTATTTTGTTTAGGGTCAAATATCACTGATGACTTTGTGTATTATTGCTGGAAGAGTTATAGACAATTAAACACACACACGCAAGCACATACTCACATACTCACATACTCACACACACACACACACACACACACACACACACACACACACACACACACACACACGCCAAAAGGGAACATTTTGGCGCCTTTTCCTTATAGGGACCAGCCTAATGTTAATATAAACTCAAAATGGTTAGATATTTCTAGGGAGAAGTGAATCAAGCATTGAAAGCAGTTATGTACCACAAGGGGGCACTGCAAAAGCACATTCGACACCACGCAAGGCTAAGCAAGCTCCATTTCTCTGTGCTGCTTCTCTATATGAAAATATTATGCATTTGTGGCTTTTTCATATTTATGCCTGGCTCAGGCATGACACGTAGCCATTAAGGGAAAATCCAAGACATAATAAGAAAGGGAAAAAATATGTACAGTAGAAGTGCAGATGATAAGAGCTGCCAGTTTAGGGCTCTAAACATTATGAGATGTAAATGTTCATAAAAGGTTTGTCTTTCTACAAAGCACAGAGAGCTAATCTGACCAATCAGCATTGAGGAATTGTAGGTGCTTCGTGTTATATCTCTTTCTATAATTTTAAAAGACTTTAAACTTATAATACTTTAATATATAAACTATAATACTTTTATACCTATAACCGCATGGCTCTGACGCTAGACAGGGGACAGCATGTCAACCAACCATTTTAAAGATGCTCTAACACATTTTTCTAGCCAATACAATTTGACCTCTTAAACAAGTTGTTTAGATTCTTACACTTGTCCACTTTTCTTGTTACCAACACATTAACTTTAAAAAATGGATTAATCACTTATATAAAATATCCCCGTGATAGGTGTCATTGTAATGAGATCATGAATGTTATTCACTTTACCACTTTGTGATTTCAGTGCTATGGCTGATCAGTGTATACATATAAAAGTAACAGACCAGACAGACATTGTTCGTTTGTTTAGCAGTATGGGGAAAACTCAATTTACAGTTTAATGCATTGTCGGAAATTTGTGTTATGGTTTCACCCTTGGCTGTGCTTTTCCGTCTTGAATTATGGAAACTGAGATGAGTAGCAGTGCACCCATTATCTATATATTAATATTACAGACAAAACAGCTAAAAGGTTGTCTTAGTAAGAGTAAAGTGTGAGGATAAAAGAGCGCAAGAGATAGACTTTATTGGACAAAAAGCTAAATAAATGTTTTAAAAGAAACAATAAATATTTAAAATGAGGTTGGTAATTATATCCAGTGCTGGGCTGATAAATAGATCAGTCAAAACATTAACATAGCTCAATACTTTGACATCTGAATGACGTGATGTTTTGTCATTCAGATAATTATTATTGTTTTAGTGGGGGGAAAACAAATAGACACCATGGTTGGTCCAAACTGATTTTGCAGAGGAAGTAGATAGAAATTATCCTTGTAACATATAACTTGTAACCCATGGGACATCTTAATCAGGAAAGTCTGAACAAAAAATAGAACTCTGAAACTTACAGGGGGCATTCGCTGATATGCATACTGAGTGGTGTGTGTTGTGTTTGTAGATGGAGAGAGAGGAGGTGACTCAAATGAAGCAGGAGATTTCTAACCTTACTAAGATAAGGGAAACGACTCACAAGAAACTACGCCTGCTAGAGGACCAGAAACTGGATGTGGAACAGCAGAGAGAGACACTGAGGAACCAAATCACAGGGATGGAGAAAGGCAAGGCATCTCTCTCACGCACACACACACACACACACACACACACACACACACACACACACACACACACACAAACACAAACACAAACACAAACACACACGTCCACTATGTTTAATATTATTCTTTGGGTCACAACCTCTGGTAGATTTTGTGCTTCTCATACTCACTTCAGCATTGTGCAATTTTCTCTTGGCCTGTGTCTGGATTTTCTTTTTCTCTTACTCCATTTCTCCAGATCTCTGAATTGCTTTTGCATTTCCTCTTCCCTCCTGTTTTTCTATGTTTCTTTTAGTTTATTCACTATATATACCGTACATTTAAGACTTTTCCAGCCATATGTGGTTCTTTCCCAAACTGTTACCTAAATGTTAGATGTGATAAAATGAAGTCTTCTATTCACTTGAACTATTCCAGGGGTGGCCAACCAGTCAGAGACCGAAAGCCACATTTTTTACTGTGTTACCGCAAAGAGCCACATCATACACATGGGCACATATGAACATCCCCCATCCCTTCCTCTTACACACACACACACACACCTACCTCTGCTCAGCCAGATTTATTGTAAATGTCACACACCAACATAATGACAGAAATTGACTCCTACAGTTCCAAGACCACAGGACAGTCATTTTCAACAATGAACACTGTGTGCACTGTCTCACACACAAACTCTGTTTAACCAAGTCCACAAACAAAAAAATAATAATTTACAATAGTGTTTTTCTTTTACTATGCATGTTACTTAGTGGGACTTTTGGCATTCCTTGCCTTGAACAATCCCCTTCAAATCTGCCTCGTATTCCGTTGTTGCCACTTGAAGCAATTCTTTGGTGTCAGTAAGAGCAGATCGATGCTTTGATTTCACGTGTTTCAGGGTAGAAAACACAGACTTTGTGTTTTTTTTATGTGCGTGTTCACTTTGCTTGAGTTCAATACGGTATTTTCGTCAAATACGCATGTGCGTGAGATGAATATACCGCAGGGGTGGGCAATTCATTTTTTACAAGGGGCCACATGAGAAACCTGAATTGTGTCAGAGGGCCACACCAACGATAATATTTTAGGGATGCACCGAAATGAAAATTCAATTCAAATGGCAATGAAAGCCATAATTTTTTGTGTTATGCTTTTTTGCCATCACTGGAAAACTTTCCTGCCTTTTCAAAAACATTCTCTCTCCAAACGTTATTCTAATTTTCTCCAAAACGTTATTCTCATTCTCTCTTCAAATATTATTCTCATTCTCTCTCCAAATGTTATACTCATGCTCTCACTAAATGTTATACTTATTCTGTCTCCAAATGTTATACTTAAGGAGACTCCAGTGTAGGTTGGCTTTAGTTTTGTTCCGCACGGTTGGCTGGACGGCGTCAGCTGTTTCTTGGCTGATTCTGCATGTTGAGCAGCTAATTAGCTAATTAGCTTAGCGAATGATCGCACGGAAAAATAAACGGAACACACATGTTGTCATTTTTACTTTTTTGGTTTCCCTGTTTGGATGCCGAATACAGACTACTGCAACCTGCTGGTATGAGAAATTTATGTTCTCTCACACAAGCGCAGAATGTAGACGCACAATTTGATGTGCCAGATTTTTCTGCCTAATAATCCTCCTACTTTGGAGCACAATCGGCCGATGCCAATTTATTGGAAAAAAAGGGCAAAAACAGGCGATTTAATCAGCCGGGCAATCGATCGGTCAACCCTTATTTAAAAGCTATTTTTCCCCGTGGCTTTGAAGAATGACAGTTTCAGTGATTGTCATAAATCTGAAAACTTGAGAAAAAACAAACCAAGTATGGACTAAAGTGGTTAGAATTTACTTACTTTTTGTATTTGTGTTTGTGCTGCTTGCATGCCAGTCAGACAGTTGCATTGTGTCACATATAACATTGCAGAGAGAAAGAGATTGTTTAAATGTGTTGTATAATAGGGTTAAGGTGTGCCACATAAGTAACTCCTCTCACACTCTCTCATTAGACACCCACAATAAAGTTTCTCCAAACATTGTGACATTTCCCTAATTAAAAACTATATGGCTAACATTTTATGTAAACCTGAGCTCTCTTTCTTTTCTCTTTCACACTTTTATATGTCGTCCCTATTTCATTTTCATTCCTTCTCTCATTATTTCCCTTTGTTTCTCTTCCCTTGTTTTCTCTTGAACTGTTGTTTCTCAAGACGCTACCATTTTAAAGTTTATTACATTTTTTATATTTCTTTTGAATCATGATTCTCTCTTCAGTTATTTTCCCCTATTCTGTATTTTTCTTATTTCTTATTTCTTCTCTTAACCCATAATGTGAGATTATATAACTAGAATCAAAAATATATGATTAAAACAAGTTGCCCTTTTTTTGGAGATTTTATATAATAAAAAAATAATAATAAATAAATAAAATAAATAAATAAAAATAAAATCAAAAGATTTCTGTGGTAAAAGAAAACTTGCTCCTGCCCACAGGCCATCATTTGCCTGGATTCTCAAATCGTAGATTTAAAACATCCTTCTTTACCCACATGATTTTCAGTCTGAAGAATTTTGTTTAAAACCTTGTGAACTGAAATTAAATCTCATACATATGTACAAAAAAGGCAGACCTGAGTTCAGTGTGTAGTGAGGAGTAATTACCTCAGTAGTGTAGATTAGTATTCAGTTGTTAGAGTATGGATTATATAACCACAGAGCTATATACAAATATAGGAAATAGCTAAAAGAAGACAGTCAAGAAGCTGAGGAAAGAGACATAAGAAAGAGCAAAAAGAAAGTAAAGTAAGACAATAAAAAATAGGAGGAAAGGACACAGGCAGGGACTGAGAGAGAGATGCACACAGCAAAGAGAGAAAAACCCCCACATCAGTAAAGGTCAAAAAGGAGGGGAAAAAAAACAGTAAGAGAAACAAAGGCAACACAAAGGAATGAAATAAAAAGTTGAAAAACAAAGACAAAGAACAGAAGGAAAAGAGGGAAATATTGAGAGGAAGGAGAAAGAATAAGACATACATTATAACAGTTTGTGGACACTTGACATAAATGTCATATGTGCTTTTGAATATTCCATTTTACATTTACTCCTATTATTTCTATATTTCTATTTCATATACATTTAATCCTATATATTTTTTCTATAATAGTAACCTTCACTCTTATGGAAAGATGTTTCACAAATTAGTGCTGCACGATTAATTGTATCACACATAGGTGTAAATTTCAGTAGGGGGACAATAAATATAAAATATAAAATTTCTCATGAGCAATTTTTGAAGGGGACACAAATAATACAGTCAACATGTACTTATAAAGACACAGTGTCCCCACAGTGAAAAACATTGCTTTTATCATTATTATTGTAGCATGGAGACTGTGCTTGCCCCAAATAAACACTGCATGGGAAACGGCTTTGGTGTGTTAGTGTCAGTGCACTATGCTACAAGCTAGTAAACAAGCTAACGTTCACTAGATAAGTCATATTTTATTCGCTAATATAGCAGATTCATGGAAAATTACATCGCTAATCAGCATTTTTGCCGCAACTAATTTATGAATGAGTCTGCATCCACTACTATAAAGAGAATCGCTTTATTTAAAGTGAATAAAATACTTTAGTTAATGGAGTTGAACAATAATTGAGCCACAGACACACACCTGACTCGTGTGTGTAGAGCAGGTGAGATAAACTGGGAAAGCAGGCAGTGGGTCAAACCACTGTGAGGAAGGGGAGGGGGGAACTCAACTGTTTCTAAATGTATTTTTTTTTTCTACTTACACAATTATTTAGGTATACATACATATATTTTTCACAATGGGGGGGGGGGATATCTCCTGGTATATCTCTCTCTCTCACTCTCTCTCTCTCTCTCTCTCTCTCTCTCTCTCTTAAATATTTTATATATATATAATCTGTTTTATTTATTTATTCATTTTTTAATTCAGCTGTAAATTATTTTCATTAATGCAAATGCTATTTAATTTAAATTTATTTTTACAATTACTGATTGCAGCATTAACACTAATCTGTGTGCAATTTCCTTGATAACCAATCAAGTGAACTCATGATACCATTAATTTTATCGCAATCGCATATCGCAATATTTACCACAATAATCACAACATACAATTTTTTCCAATCGTGCAACCCTACAATAGATTTATAATCAGACCTTGGTTATTCACTTTAACTAATACCTCTATGGTCCATCTCCATTCAGCTTTACAGAATTTAAGTCTCACTGGGCCTTATTCTGAGTCAATGTATGTAATTACATACCAAATATTGGAGGATATGAATGCAGATTTTTTGGACACTTTTCCCTGGTACAGAGAAAAAGAACAGAAAACCTGTTAACAGTTGATTGAGGCAATCAATAAATATGCCTGTAGAAAGCTTTAATAAAATCTTGCTTTAATATTACGTAATTTAGTATCGTTTGGCTTCCGAGTACCCTCTATATTACTTTACATTTTCATGTTTCAAGCTTAAAGTGCAGAAGGGTTCAGCATAGACACATACTTGTATCTTATATAGTGTAAATGAGTAACATGAATGCCACTTATAAATAATAACAAACTATTTTGCCCAAAGAGCTCTATTTAAGATAATTTGACTAAATTCAATAATCTCAGCGGGTCACCAAGAAAATCCATTTAAGCAACTGCCTCGCACAAGCATGAATGACATTGCTCATCTGTTGATGTGTCATTTGAACATAAGCAGATGTCTTAAGTGTAATGTATTCTCCGTCTTTAAGTTATTATAGAGAATGACTTGAAGTTAAATGTATCTTTGGTTTTCACTTCAAATATTCCTTCGAACATGAATATCAATGCAAAATACTTATTGATCCTGAAACAGGCACTTTTTTCCTCAGAAATGGAGATGAATAAAATAGAGACAGAAAACTACAAGAAGAAAATAAACGTCTTGACCCGGGAAAAAGAAATGCTGACTATGGTAAGTGTGTGTGTGAATGTGTTGGAGCGGGAGATAGAAGTGCATGAACTTCTAATCCCCAACTTGAGCAAACACAGTATGAAAGGATATACCATATACATTTTAATATTAAAATATTATATATTATACCACTGGCCAAAAGTTTTGAGAGTGAAACAAATATTAATTAAGTCTCTTACTTCAGTGTTTTAGATGTTTGTCAAAGATTACTATGGTATACTGAAGTATAATTACACGCATTTCATAAGTGTCAAAGTCATGTATTGACAATTACATTAGGTTTATGCAAAGAGTCAATATTTGCAGTGTTGACCATTCCTTTTCAAGAACTCTGCAATTCAGCCCATTCTTACGTAATCATCGCTTAGAGTTTGGAATTCTGCAAAGTGGGTTTTATTTGTCCACCCACTTTTTGCAGACTTACCACAAGTTTTCAGTGGGATTAAGCTCTTGGGAGTTTCCTGGCCATGGACCCAAAATTGTGATGTTTTGTAACTAAGCCACTTAGTTTTGACTTTTGCCTGAGGCAAGGTGCTCCATCATGCTGGAAAAGGCATAACTTGTCACCAAACTGTTATTGGATAGTTGAGAAGTTGCTCTTCTAAGAGGTTTTTGTACCATTTTTTATTCATGGCTGTGTTAATAGGCAAAACTGTGAGAGAGCCCACTGAAGCTGAATCAACTTTAGGAGACAGATCTGGCACTTGCTGGACTTTTCTGGGCACTCTGAAGCTTTGATTTTAATGATTTCTAAGCACCACCCCCCTTTTAAAGCTTCCACTCTGTTATTCTTACTCAATCAGAATCATGGAGTGATCTCCAACCTTGTTCTTGTCAACACTCTCACCCATGTTAACAAGAGAATCACTGACATGATGTCAATTGGTGCTTTTGTGGCAGGGCTTAAATTCAGTGGAAATGTTTGTTTTGGGATTAAGTTCATTTTTGATCACTCTTCATAACACTGACTTTGAAAGAAAAATATTTGTGGAATTCTCAAAACTTTTGGCCACAGCTGTAATACAGTATAATAACATTGCTATCTCATGTAAAACTATAGGAAAATAAGAGCTATTGTCTAAATGCTAAATATTACAGTATTACAATAGCATTATATTGTAATAGGATAGATATTTATATTTACAGTAATGTTTATTACTTGGATAACATTTATTTCAACTGCTGAAAGCAAAAATAATTTGTAATTCAAGAAATATCACTTGTTATAACTAAATCATTAAACACATCTAACAGGTCTTTAGTGAGTAAGATGGCATGGCATGCTCAGAAAAAATTATATCATATTTACCATATTGTGAATTCTTTATACTCTTCCACCCCTGAGATATGATTTGCTCTATTAACATTGTTATGAAAATGAAGTGCAATTCACAATTGAGTAGCTTCCTGCACTGCAGATCTCCACAATATTACAGTATTATTGTTGATATGAAGATAAGTACCCTTTCATATTTAATTGGATTTTAAATACGCTGCCTTTTTGTCCCCCACATTCACATGCATGCAATAAATACATGTTGTTGTGTAAACCTGCGTTTCTGAAACTGGTGGTACATCTGAGTTTGCCTTCCTTCATCCACTATACACTAAAGAATCAGGGACAAAAAATAAATCATTCATTTTATTCAACCACTCAATCATTTAAAATGACAGCACTGAGAGTAAATAAGTACTTTTTTGTATGTGTGTTTAGAATTTAATCAAGGCGGAAAAGGCCACCGAGAAACAAATAGACTTGGTCAAGCTGGAACAGCAATCAAAGATTGTTTTGGAACAGGAAATTCACAACTGCAAACACGAAGCGCAAAAGCAACGCAAAATAATTTACGAGCTGGAAAAGGAGCGGGACCGCAACATCGATAAAGCCAGTGGCCTCAAACAGAAGGTAGACATACATTCACATGCAGACACAGGGTTATACATTAGCATGCATTCATTTACAAATCTGGACTGTTTAGCCTATTCACAAACCCACAATTCACAAATCTTACTCACTCAGTCCCTGCTTAGCAACCATTGCTATATTCCATGATATTAGTCAAGCTTTTAGCCTGTTAGCAGACATAGTCTCTTTCCCATACATGTTTTAAAATTAAAACTGAAATATGTTATATATACAGTGAAACCTCGATACTCGCGACCTTGACATTCGCGACCTCGATAGTTTGCGACTTTTCATTTCGAACCAGACTAAGAGTAACTCGTGAAAAATCTGATAGTTCATGAGAAGCCGTGAGTGGCTGGAAAGTTCGGAGTAACATTTCAAAACAGAGTTTGTACAAATAAATTACATTAAAATTTTTAAAAACTATTGTATTATTCATTTAAAGTAGTAAATAATACATTTATGACAAGTAATTCACAATTTTTGTTGAGTTTACAGTACAGTACGTGCATAATTCCCCTTGAAAAAGGAATTATCAAAAGGAGAGACTCAAAACCTCACAGTTTTTTTTTTTTACTGGCGAGGGGTCGTAGAATGTATCCCTGTGAGTATCGAGGTTTCACTGTGTATACATTAAATTTTTTTTTTACCTATTTACAAAAAACAAAACAAATGCAATTGAATTTGTAACTGCTATTTCAACAATAGCTAAACATAACTATCTAAACATGATCATTCAAATTCAAATCTATTTCATACATGCTAGATTTGGATAAATGAGCTTATTAGACTAAGAATTGTGCTAAATAGCTAAATAGTGTTGTTTCATGTGCCAGGTAAATAACTAGTTTCAGTAATTTGTGTGTGTTATATCCAATCGTCTGTAACATGAACTAGGCTAACAATGTGGTTTTTTTAAAAGAGCTAATATGATTAATTGGTACGTGTAATATGAACAAGTTTGATTCATTGAGGTTTGTGTGTAATATGAACTTATAAAAAATACTATAGTATAATTAATAAGTGTGCCAATTATAAAGTAGTTTGACTGGTTAGTGTGAAATATGAACTTTTTGACTGAAGAACTGTGTTGAATGTGTTAAGTTGTGTGACAGACCTTTTCTGAACCAAAGTAAACCCAATGTATGCTGGACTGTGTGACTAAAGGCAATGTACAGTAGTTATACAGTCACTATACCAAATATACAAGGCAACCTATGATATAGCTACCGTTACTTCTGAATGCAAATCATAAAACATAAAACTAAAATCAACTAAATTTTTATTTAAAATTATATTATTTGTTTTTTTGTAAGATAGTGGATTGGATTTATATCAATGTACCATTTTATGATAGTAGCAGTTGTTACTTTAATAATTTGAATGAATAATAAATAGTTGCACATTCTCTTGTTCTTGGATGCCAGAACTTCTAGCAATCAGTATGTTATTTTTTATCATATTTGTCCCCATACACATATCTAATTAATTGTTACGTGGTCAAAAATACACGTCAATAAAAGTAAATGAAAAAAAAAAACTTTCTTGGAAAAAACAACCATTACCATCTCCATTAACCATGGACTTTGAATATTCTTTTTAAATGACTGCTCTGCTAAGAAATCCAGCTGTTAGCTTCCAAAATACACGCAAAGCTGGTCAGCCTGTTAGACTACCTGGCAAAAGCTGATAAAGAGAAACGTTCCAAAAATACAGCAAATAATGCTACAGTGCAGATAACATTAAAACAGCAGTAGGGCACTTGAGTGTGATAAAGGCATAAAACATTTTACCAAAGGGCAAAGATAGTTTGGAACAACTCAATTGCTGGTAGCTGATCAGAATAATTTGAAAAGAACCAATATACTTTTCAAGTATTTTCAATTTTAATCAGGTTAAAAAAGTACAAGAAAAAGTTGACCAGAACAGAGACCTGATGAACAAAACATTACTTGCTTTGCAAATGGCACAGAACAAAAAAAAGATAAGAAAATATAAAGAAAAGAAGGTCTCAATGTCTAAATTAATAATAATAATAAAAAATAAATAAAAGCCCTTGCTTGGAAAAATGTTGTAATCGCTTAGAACAGACATTTTCTACTCCATAAACCTACTGTCTCTCTCACAGTTTTTTTTTTACAATAAGTCTAACTATAACACCACAGTTATAGCAAATTTGGTCTAAATAATGAATTTGTAAAATGAACAACTTAATTAATTAATTAAATAATTAATTAGTTTGTTTATTAATTCATGTATATTCGGGCCAGATTTATTGAAATTAACATGATAACTAGATGCTGTACAATTGTTATTGTACAATATATGATAGTTGTATGTACTGGTCAGAAATGGGAACTTCATCAGGCACTAATAGAGGCCCCTTTGGAACAAAAATTATGCTGATCAATGCACAGAGAAGGCAGCGTGCACAGTATGGCTACTGACAGGGTTGCTAGGACCATGCTTTTTACTGCTATATTGGGATAGATAAAAAATATTCCATTGTTGCCATGGTCTTGTTTTATAGTAAGTAATTGTAATTACATTAATAATTTGCTGCAAACAAAGGCATGTAGGTGCAGACAGTGTGTTATGATGAATAGACCATATTTATCATAATTCTAGTGCAATTCTATTGTTATTCTATTGCAAGTACTGTTTGTAGCCTTCAAATTGTTGCTACAAAGTTGGCAGCACACAAATATCTGTAATGTCTTATGTATGCTCTAGTTTTAAAATGCCCCTTCACTGGTAGTAACAAGACTAAACCTGTTCCAGCATGACACTGTGCCTGAAGGTCTGTCTTCCATTTTCTAACTAGTTTCAGGTCTTTTCCATGTTTGTTGAGATGTAATTAGACTGAGAGTGTTGTTGATAGCTGGCCAATATATGTAATTTTTGCTGTATCAAACACAGCTGCACAAAGATGTGTCAAAATGAGCTGCTAGACCACATGTTGGATGACTATATGTTGTTAACACTCTACTGCTTATTATGTGAAAATGTTGCTAGATAGTAGCATACAGTATAGCATGATAGCTTCATGAAATATTTTTTGTCAGTGTTAATGCCAACTTAAAATATATTGCCATGTATATACTGCTGTATATTATACTCCTTTAAAATCCACTTTTCCTTTACTTTCACCACTTTGTGAGATACTGTAGCTATACCCAAGATAAAAGCAGGTAATTGAAAGGATATGCTACTTCCTGAATAGACAACATCTTAGGTGTACCAACCCTTCTGTTCTTCAGCTTTTCTATAGGGAGTCTGCTAAACTTTTAGCTTGCTAATTTGCCATCAAACACCCAAGCACTTACAGAAAACAAGCCTGACATATTGCAAAACCATTTTACCTAGTCAACCAGAATGCCTCAGTCCTAGCTTTCTCACCTCTGAATCAAGCTTTTCAAGATATAGAAAACATTTCACAGTGTTTAAAGAGAGCTAAATAAATAGCAGAATGGCAGAAATGATGGTCACTAAGTAAATAACACTCTCATTTGTGTGACCAGCACACTTGGACAATTGCCAACATAATGACTTTTTTTTACCAGCTTTTTTTATAATTCATCAGATAACTATAGAGGCAGTTTGGCCACTTTCTAAGTCGATGTGTTTTCTTTTTACCAGGCAATAAAGTCATTAGGATGAATTAGCAGTTGGCTGAACCAACTGTTTTAAAAACAGTTCCTTACATTTGGTCTTGCTCCAGTACCCATATATTTGTCCAATAAATAATGACCCAACTTTATGTTTCTCACATTTATTTCACAAAAGTGCTGTTAATAGGCTTCATGTTAAACCCATTCAAATAGATTACAATTAAAACTGACTAATCTAAAGATTTCTGTGGAAAACTGCAATGCCATAGTAAAATTTTATACACCAGGCATTTTACAAATTACTGTTTGTTTTGGTGTACATGTTTGTATTAGACTAAGTTAATTTTGACTGAAAGCCTGATGTTTAGAAGAAATATGCCAGGTCTCAGACGCAAGGTGTAAACAGTAAAGCTTCAGTGCCCACTGAAGCTAAGCAGGGTTGAGCCTGGCCAGTACTTGGATGGGAGACCACCTGGGAAAAACCAGGTTGCTGCTGGTAGAGGTGTTAGTGAGACCAGCAGGGGGTGCTCACCCTGTGGTCTGTGTGGGTCCTAACACCCCGGTATAGTGACGGGGACACTATACTGTAAAAAAAAAAAAAAAAAGCACCGTCCTTCGGATGAGACGTTAAACCGAGGTCCTGACTCTCTGTGGTCATTAAAAAATCCCGGTGTGCCCCGGCATCCTGGCCAAAAAACCTGCCCGCTGGCCTACTAATCATCCCCTCATATTAACTGGCTATATCACTCTCCTCTCCACTAATATGCTGGTGTGTGGTGGGCGTTCTGGCGCAATATGGCTGCCGTCGCATCATCCAGGTGGATGCTGCACATTGGTGGTGGTTGAGGAGAATCCCCCTTTCATATGTAAAGCGCTTTGAGTGCTGCAGAAAAGTGCTATATAAATGTAACAAATTAATTATTATATAAACAGAGATTGGATAGCATCTGCCACTGATATGACAGCTAAATGATAACTCTTTTTGACATCACGGAGATTAATCGCATCTGAACGGCTGTAATATGTAATAATGGTTGTTATTCAGTTAGAAATGATTGCTATACCTTGAGATGCTTGATATACCCCAGTATAGCCAGGAACTACATTAAACATTGATTTCTCTTTTCTTTTGATTACATTGACCTCACTCTTTCTGTCTTTGTCTCACACACAGACTCTCTCTTTCCTCGACTTTTACCTCTCACTTTAGTATTTATGTCAGGGATCTTTTAAATCTATTTTTTAGGAACAAATTCTTTGATTCGTATTAGCTGCCTAATAGATTTGTCTTGTATTTATTTGACAATTCTCAAGCTCTAAAGAGAAAACATATGCTCTTCCTTTTGCTGTGGCTCGGTTAATCCTGATTGTTTTTAGATTGAACTGGTAATATAATGTTAATGAGTGTGAGATATATTGAGTATAAGGATCTGTTCAGATTGAGTTACATCTGAAATTGCACACATCTGTGTTCAGACTTTAGGCATAGTTACAGAGCTACAGTAAGTCTGATGTAAGCACAGTGTCATGTATTTGGTCATCTCATGTACAATATAATATATAAAAATATATGCAGTACCATTTAATGCAAATTTTAAATAAATGTATATATAGAAATAGGCTAATCAAAGGAATTGATTATCTCTGTACTTATCTAGTAAGCTGTAATTGCATAAGTGCTAAGTCAGCTTATTCATCAAACTATGAGCATGTATTCTTTATAGGTGAGCTAGGATTGCATTTGCAACAACTATATGATACACACAACATATGCTTTAAATTCATGTTTATTGCTAATTTATAGCACTAGGTTACCTTGACTCCCAGAAATATTGGCACCGAAAAAGAGATTTGTAAAATTCATTAATTTAAATAATACTTAAAAAATATGGACAGTTTAAAAACCTTTTGAAGGCAAACAAACTGACCATCTTAAAAATTCTTGCTTTCGAAAGAAAACACAGAAGTTTAACATCTCAAGCTTAAGAAAACTGTAGTTGGACCTTTAGGATGTCATATTTCAGTGAAATAACTGATTAGACCCCACCTTCATAAGACCAAGCCATTTAGTAAACTTAATAACTGAAGAAAAATTGACAAGGTAATGAACATTTAAGGCTTGAAGATATTTTCCAAATCCCACTTTTTTATAGAATTTATGTATTTTTGCTCCTTTCATGCTTTATATTATTGAATTAGCCTGGGGCACTGCAGCAGTCTAATGCCGCAAATCCATGTAATCTGGTTCCAATTTTAATTTGACATATAATGTCTTGCATTGACTGAGACAGTGCAGGCAGAGCTGTTGCAAGGGACAATAATAATACCCATTTGATGTTTTAATCAGGCTCTATTGAAATATTCTGATTTTATCACTATCAAACATGCAAAAAGGTTCTGCTGGATTTGTCAGCCACCACCAACATAAATTATCTTTGCTAAGATGCTGTGGCTCTCTGGCGGGCATGTCGGGTTGTAGAAGGATTTGTTACTGGAAATGAAAGATGTCTCATATTTCTGATGTATCTAACACTTTTTTTTTTGTCTAAGATCATAGAGCACATGAATGAACTTAAATCGAAAGAGATGGAGATCTGTGAGGACAAGAAGAAGATTGCTGAGGCAGAGACAAAGCTCAAGCAGCAACAGAACCTCTATGAGGCAATGAGAGCTGAACGGAACAATTACAGCAAGAATCTACTTGATGCTCAGGTATGGGAACATTATATATCACTTTATTCTTTGTTTAAAGTGTTCTTCTTCTATACTGTTAATTACAATGTTACTCATATAAATTTGTGAGCCTTACACAATTATACTCTCAAGTTTTTTCCTGAGCTGCTTATTTCATAGTTTCCTATATTTCATGTATTGTTTTGCAGTTGTTCTTGTTCGGCTATTGCAGAACTTTTTCTACTTGGACAATGGGCATCTCTAGTGTCATACTGTCATGCTTGTCTTCTAACTGATTTTAGTTTGCATATCTAAGTATGATGAAGGGTGGAACAAATCATTCTTAGTAATGCAATTTAACACACATAGCCAGAGTCAGGCACTTTATCTTCAGATAGTCTTTTTATGGGCCACTTATACACTTTTCTGGCCACATGCTTCAAAGTCTTGAAAGTTGAGGCGAATTCTTTTTTCTTTAAACTTCTGCAAAACAAGGAATTCTGTGGGAGCACAGTATAATTACTGTAATGTTAAATATAATTATGTAAAAGTAAACAGAATTTAATATTTAAGGCTTATAAATCATAATGCTAAAGCAGTTAGAGATCTTAAAATATGATAACAATAGAGATTCGCTGACTAGCTATATGGCCTCTTTCTGTGAAACTAAGTGGTCCATCAATTGGGAATATGG
This sequence comes from Silurus meridionalis, assembly GCF_014805685.1. Classification (NCBI taxonomy): domain Eukaryota; kingdom Metazoa; phylum Chordata; class Actinopteri; order Siluriformes; family Siluridae; genus Silurus; species Silurus meridionalis. Next base: position 11,139,519 of record NC_060907.1, read on the forward strand.
CCTACAATGTACAGATACCTGTAATGTTAAAACTATTTTTTTATTTGAACTGTGTATTTTTTATACAGTTGTTTTGCAAATGTAAAACAGAGCAGAATCATGAATTCGAGATTAAATGCAAAAATGCAATTTTTTATGCTATTTATTCACATGTATTATGAGCCAGTTAGGGGCTATTAATAATATTAACATACAGTACTTCATCTAACACAAATCCAGCTGCCAGCAACTGGAATTTTTTTTCCAAAAAAAAAAGTAGCAAGGTGTTACAACACTTACAAGATATATATGAACCACCTGGAGTGTATTATGTAAATAATTAACTGTCCGTTTTTTAATTATGTGAAATACACAAGTAAAATTGTGAATAAATCAACACCTTCTGGCCAATCAGATTAGAGAAAACAGAGTGTAGTAGGTAAAAGGTACTGTGACAATCATTAAGAACCCCCTGAAACACACTGGTTATATGTGTTTTAAATCCAATGAAACAATTCCTCTTGAGCTTTTGGATGGTTGTATGATAAAGGTACAGCAGAAAATTGGCTTTTTATTTGGCAACTCTGTTTGCTGTGGATTTATTGTTGGCTTGCATGTTCTTGACTGGATGCTAATACATATGCTTTGCTTTGAGTGCACTTTTTTCTTTTATTATTTATAAACCATATGCCCATTTAAATGGTTTGTCACAGCTTTTATCATTAGCAGTCATCTCTTGGAGTGAAGCGTGCGTTTATCACTCGCAAGTGTGTATTTTAGCACTGGGGACAGTATTTTACCTTTGATACAGTACTGGGTGTTGAATGTTAAGGTTTGTATCAAAATTCTGTTGATTTTTTTTATCTGATCAGCCAGAAGGTTAATTTGATTAATTTGGTTCAACAACAGCTGTAATTCAAATGACAGTTTTATAATAATGGGTTTCTTCTACATTATACTTGTCTATATATTAGGCAGTTATATTAGGCAGTGGGTCATAATCTTATGGCTGATTGCTGTTTATATACAGTGTATATATACAGTTATATATAGTGTTTTTAAGTAATGGCCTTCTAAATTGATTTGGTAATTTTAGTACATTATTTCTTGCAAAAAAATTAATGGCCCTGTTTAAGTTATTCCACACATTATGATATTCGATTTGATGATTTAACTATATATGCTATATATATATTTATATCATACATGACAGTATATACCAAATAAATGCCTTCTACAGCATTAAAGAGCCACCAGATGTATGTGAAATTTGTGTATGAGCTTACACCAATGCATGTCAGTGTCTGCTTAATTGTGTGTGTCTATGTGTTGAGTTGAGTGTGTACATCTGGTTGTACTTGTGTGTTCTACCAATTTTTGTTGTTTCTATGTTAGACTGTCTCTTTTTTTCTCATTCATGCTCTGTGTATGCGTGTGTGTGTGTGTGTGTGTGTGTGTGTGTGTGTGTGTGTGTGTGTGTGCAGCATGACATCACAGATTTAAAGCGTAAGATGAAGTCTATGAGCCAAGAGAATGGTCAGCTCACAGAAGAGATCAAGAGCAAAGAGGCTGCACTGTCCAAAGAGCATCTAGCGATCCAGCACTTAAAGAAAGAAAAAGAATCTCTTAAGGTACAAGATCACTCTTATATCCTCTCTACTATTACCAACATAAACAACAACATAAAAAAAACCTACCTTTTTCTATTCCACTTTTATATTTACTTCTTTCACAGCACTAACTTCTCTGTCTGTCTTGATTTTTCCCCTACTCCTGCAAGTCACCCCTGTCTATTTCTTTTGACCAGGCAGCATTTAGCAATCACTTGTTGTACATTTCTTTTATTTACCTTTTCGAAGTACTATTCCATTTTTTATTTTATTAATTTTTTATTAAGTCAAATGTGAGGCCATCATTTTAAAGAAACTGTGTTACTTTATGCATCATGTCTTGAAACATAAAACCACCAAATTCAATAAGAGTGTGCTTTTATTTTCACATGACTGTATATGTAATATTTTCTTCCAGTGCCTATGCTCATTAAAAGCCTCAAACCTGCCTGGGGGTCCTGTTAGCCTCCAATTAAAGCAGCTTATTAGAATTTAATCATTCTAAGTAATAGACTACATTTTCAAATATTTAGGGAACACAGAGTTGTTTAATATGAGGACAGAAGCTGCTCTTAGCCCATGTCAGGTCCAGATGATTACTATTTAAAAAGCGTGAGGGCGGACTGGGTTAATTGGAATGATCACTTCTTTTGAAAACATTATACACTCTTCAACCACTAGCTACAAAGGTTTAGCCCTGGGTAGAAGAACTCAGAAGAACAAGGTTCTTCAGCATATAATAGAGGATAAGCAGTGTTATTTTAGTGTATTTGCAAATAGGAGAATTAATGAGTATGTAATCGAACTGACAGCACATGGAATAATAATTTTTCATTGAGTGGCAGGCACCTATTCACTGTCAGGTTGGTAAAATATGGATAGATTTGGTCGAGGCTAAGGGTTGGTTGATGTCTGGTAACAAGGGGTTGGTGTATTGTACCCGTTTTCTGATTTATTCTTGGGAACAACAGCCAACTATTTCTGTGTTGGCTTAATCAGTGATGTGGCGCACAAGGTGTGTTTGCACGCATTTGCTTGAAACGTCAACATGGATATGGCAGCAGGGGACCTGGGTGCAAGAGGAGCTCTACAGAAGGGAGGCCATATGGCGCTACTAATCAGGAGGTTAAGCTTTTTATCCTCTCCGATAGATCTTGGCTTCATGAACCCTCTAACACTTTCTCCCAAACTTATACTACAAAGTACTATTTTTAATGTTTATTTTGCTCCTTTGTGGGCTGCCAGAAATGTCATCTTACTACTGCAACTCCTGGTGGCATCCTAAAGTTTGTTTTATAGGCAAATTGTGCTTTTTAAATGTCTTTTACCTCAGCGACTCTTTTTAAACCCTCTTCTCTCCTCTTGTTTCCTAAAGGTGGAGCTTCAGAGGATGAAGCAGCAGGCCCAAGATACCAAAAAGGATATGGAAATTCAGAAGGCAGAAGAGCACAAGTTGCTGAAAATCATAGCAGATGCTGACGCAGAGAAAGCACAGCAGAAGAAAGAGCTGGATCAGGTAAGGCTGAAAGAAAAGGGATCTGTGTGGGTGTGTATTTATAGGTAAAAAAATTACTTTAGTAGCAAACCACTTGTCATGCTATAACACCAAGTTCAGTTATAGAGTTTGGGTGTATTCCAAACATAAAAGTGCTGTCTGTGTGTGAGGCCATAGCTTCAAATTGGTAAGACAAACGTGTGTGTGTGTGTGTGTGTGTGTGTGTGTGTGTGTGTGTGCACAAGGGGAATGTTCAGACTTGTCACTCTGAAAATGAACAGTGGTGAAGACATCAGGTCAAACATAACAAGGGTTAAACAATCATTTATGGTTTAATTGGAAAATTAATATATGTCCTAGTATACGGGTAGTATAAATTTTTTTTAGTTTATTCTATTCCACATTCTAGTCCCTATTTACTGTTATAACACCTCTCACCCCTTCTGGAAAGATGTTCCACTAGATTTTGAAGTGTGCTTGTGGAGATTTGTGCTCATTCAGCCACAGTGGCGTTAGTAAAGTCAGGCACTGATGTAGGTGAGAGGAGGAGACCTAGGGAGCAATCAGCATTTTAATGTATGTGTGTCAATTCTAGCTGTTTTCCCATTACTTTCTATAGAACAATTAATTGCCCCATACGTAGTTCCTGGGGTTATTGTGAAACACAGGGTGTATAGGCACGATCTGATTTCTCCCTAGCCCAATCTGTATCTCCATGCTGCCTTGCTGAACTCCCCATAGATTTTGTTTGCACTGGGAAAGTTATTTAAGCCTGATCTATATAGTGAGTACATATGTAAATGTTATGTATGTAACACCTAAACAGCAGTAATTACAGAATGTAAAAGTAAATAAAAAACATTTTACATTCAAAATACAAATTGTATTAATGAAAATCAACACAATAATGAATGTAAATTTTGTTAGCTGCTAACAAATGACAAGCAAACCAGCTTTTCTGTTTTCTATGCTTGCTGTTAAATTTTTTTACAGTATGATTACAAACACTGTATGGATAAATGACTAATTATGAGTACTGCTATTTATCTGTGTCTTTAATTAATTGGTATGTAGATGAATACATAATAGTTTCATACCTATAAGGTCCTGTATTATAAGGATAATCCATAATACTTTCATAAATGAATCTGAGTTGCTGAAAGGGACATTTATTCCCTTCCCATTCAATATGGTGACGAGCCATCACTGCTTATAAATCATTAGATTTTTAATTATACATTAATGAGGTGTAGTGGAGTGGAAGCTGCAGCTGTAACAGAGTGCAGATTTAAAATTTGAAGAAAATTCAAATAGTTATGCTTTAAAATAGATGCTAACAAATGAAGTTGGGCTTTAAAATAAATGCAAACAGCTTGCTTTATAAAGTCTACAGTATCCAAGGCATTTAGTTTTATTTAGTTTTTTTATTCAAACGTACAAGTTGCAATGTTTGTATTTATTTTTGGTATGAAATATGATTTTAAATAGTCATGCAGCCCTGCATTGAGTTTGCATTCCATTATGTAACGTGAAAGATACTGTCAGAATGGTTCACTCACACAAGTGCAGAACGGTGCACTCATCCCAAACTAAAATTAGAGCAATGTTTGTGTCTCTCAGTAGGTGTGGGTCATATATATTCCCACGTAAAGAAACTGCTATTGCACAGAGCCTGAGACCAAATAAAAAAAGATGATGAAATGTGGCAAGATGATTCATTATTTTCAACGCGTTCTAAAACATGCGAATCTTTTGCGTCAAACAAACACAATGAAGACATTTTAATATTTATTATATTATTATAAGTATTGGTTAAATAAGTATAGTTGCTGCTCTGTTGTCATTAGTTCCTCCATTATAGTGGGTTAGGGTTAACATCTTTATATACATGGGTGGCTGGTGCTTACAGGGTTACAATTCTCCCCCACCTTGGACTCTTTGTTCATGCTGCCCAAATACTCCCCAGTCATTAAACGTTTGAGACCTGCAATCAGGACTGTTAAAGTCTGGCTGGATGGGGCTGACACTACTCTCCTGCAGCAGTTCTCACACCATGGTGAAAACTGCCCAATGAATCATTGGCACAAAGGCTACCAACCTTGGAGGACATTTACAAAAAACATTGTCGGCAAAGGGCGAGGGGCATTATCAAAGATACTTTACACCCCAATCATGGACTAGCTCAATCAATAAATTCAATAAAATAGCTTTCTTCCTGTGGCTGTTACTTCACTGAACAGCTGATCATCACTCAATACACTACTGCATTGTCACTTGCTGGTTTTTTTTGCACTGCTTATCTACTATGCATTTTTGCATCACCCATAACTTGTTTATCACCAAATTACTGTATATTCCACCCATATTTATTCTGTATATACTGTATCATACAACATTCATACTTGTAGACAACTATAGTATGTCATTTGAGCATGTTATCTCCCGACATCTATGCACAATCTTTGCACAGTATATTGTATATTACTATATATACATATATTATTACCTACTGCACCTTCTGTACATTATTCACCCTGACCCCTGTATATATGGACCCCATACCCTTATTTATCGCACTGCTATTTATTTATTGTAAATAGGCCACTCATGCACTTCTGATAAGCTGCTAACTGCATTTCATTGGCTCTGTACTTGTACCATGCACAATTACAGTAAAGTTGAATCTAATCTAATAAAATTTTTATAGTGCGTTTGAATAGTTTTGTTTTATGTTTTAATACTTTTAATCATTGCTGTTTATTGTTAAGGTCATAACTGAGCGGGACATGCTCAGGACTCAGCTGGTGCAGCGAAACGACGAACTGGCACTGCTTTCTGAAAAGATAAAAATCCTGCAGTCCATCCTAAACAAGGGCGAGATTCAGTACAACCAGAGAATGGAAGACATCCGTCTGCTCAAGCTGGAGATCAAGAAGCTACGAACAGAAAAGACAGTCCTCAACAAGACTGTGTCCAATGCAGAAAGCCTCAAGTAGGTGTGCGTTATGTATTGTGGGCAGTGTTCAGTATATCGACTGAATCTCAGTAATTTGATTATAGCTCTTAAATTTTATACTAAATGTGTACTTCACTGAGGAATGGAACAAATGTATATGCGGTTATATAAAATTAACTTACACCTATTTATTTGTCTAATATAAGCATACCCTAAAATCTTTTTTTCCTGTTATAACCTAGCAAGTTAGCCAACAGTAACACTTTTCATTTAAAAAATAATACTTTTTTAACTGTTTATATTTGGTTTGTATATATTTGAGTCTGCCTTTATCAAGTCCAAGATTCGGAATGGCCAACTCATTGAGGGGGCTGAGGCCAAATAGACTTTATTCCCAAAATGATCTGCATCCACAGTATGAAGTGTTTATTTTAAATTTAATGAAGTTAAACAAGTTGGAGGTATTTATGTGCTTTAGTAAAATAGGATGAAATTTGAAGTATGGAATAGATTTGATAACTCACCCTGAAGGCATATTTATGTGTATTGGCTGTGTCAGAGCAATATAATTTAGGACTTATATGTTCCTTTCAAAAGGAAATACAGTTGACTAAATTGTAATTCATGTTTCTATTTATGTTAACTTCTCTTATCAAAACCAAAATAGACTTCTTTACATCAAGTATTACAATTTATTTATCCTTTTTGGCCTTCAGAGACATTTTCCAGATAATAAAAATTATTACTCTATGCTTATTTACAGCTATTGCTAAGCCATTGATGCTAATAAGTTTGCACATGAGCCTTTAAGTTGTTTAGCTGCAGAGTGAATTGTCACTGTAGCAGGTCAAAGGCACAAGCACCTGCATCTACATCAAACATGTGTGAGTGTATGTTTGTGTGGGTGCTGCAAAAACCATGCTTGGATGATTTCAAAGTTTAAATTACTATTATATTTATGCACATATATCTTTTTCTTACTATTTTTCTCCTCATGAACTGATCAGTGTACTATTATAGCTACAGTGCAATCAAAAGTTTGGAAACACCTAGACTTTAATGGTTTTCAAATGAACATGTATGTTCCTTTTGTTTTATATGCAACAAAATAGGTAATTTAACTGTATGAGCTCCCACCAAACAAATGTAAAAATGTACAGGTGTTACTTTTTTGAAGTAAAAACTCCTCAATAAGCATTAATAATAGCTTTACACAATTTTGGAATCTGAACAGTTAGTTTCTCCAAACTGAAATACTTTGACATGTATACTTTTAAAACTTCCCAAAGGTGTTTTTCATTAATTGGATATTTCTGGCCTTGTGATCCAGTTCATCCCAGTGCAGTTCAATAAGATTTAGAGCAGGCCATTTCATGAGACACAACACTTCAGCTGACTGTTTGCTCTCTAAATAACACTTTCTGAGCTTTGGGTGAGATTTATGCTTTGGGTAATTTTCTTATTGTGAAATTGGTTCCAATTCGCTGCAGTCTAGGTGTAATTGCAAAGTGCTGAAGTATGGAATGGTACCCATTATTGTTCAGTATTCTAGTTCAAAGGAATACTTAACAATAATAAGTACCATTGTCTTACTTAAGTTCTTATGTTAGAGCCAATAAATATAAAATTTTGACTCATCTGTCCACAGAACTACTTTCCAGTTCTTTACTGTCCAATTATTATGTTTTTGCCTTTCACCTAGTTTGTTGCATATGAACATGTATGTGTCTCCAAAAACATAAAAGACTGGCACTGTATATTTATGTCTTGTTCAATGTATTGTATGGTATTATTGTATTGTATGATGATCTTAGCTAGTACAGAGAGCAATCATTGTGTGCCTTATAGACAGTGGTAAACAAAGTACACAAACCATGTACTAGAGTAAAAGTAGAGATACACTAGGTAAAATATTACTCCGGTAAAACTGTTTCCTTTAAACTTTGACTTGAGTAAAAGAACAAAAGTATTTGCCTTGAAATGTACTTAAGTATACAATGTATTATGATTTATTATTATAATTTTTGTCACTAGACTTTTGCTCAATTAACTCAAAGTTTATGTGAAAAGATTCAAATGTTACTCTTAACACAACTTAGAATCTATTAATAGAATGATATTAATGAATCAAACACTGATTACAAAAACCATTTTAACTCGAGTACTTAAAAAAAATTATCTTGAAAATAAGGCCATTGGCGTTATGGCAAGTTAGATTCAGGAGTTTCTTCTATCATTTGTTACTTAAAATGTTCTGCTTGCTGTTGAACTGATGCTGAACTGTATGTTGGTGCTAAATAGATACCAGCAAGCGCCAATCAAAAAAGTTTAAAACAGAGAGCGCGCTCTTTCCTGATTGGTGGCTTGCTGCGTGCTTGGCCAGTTAAGTTTTTATTCACTCATAGATAAAAAGGAATGAGTGATTTCCCAAAATTTAGTTGAGCAAAAAGTAAGATATTTGATTTCGAAATGTAGTTAAGTTAAAGTAAAATTCTCCCCAAAAGGAAATCTTATAGAGTTGTTTTATGTCCATAGGCATGAAGTATTCATAATGCAAAAGGAGCTGGTTAAAGAGCGAACAAAATGTGAACGCTTACAAGAAGACCTTGAAAATCCTTTGAATGTTCATCGTTGGAGAAGACTAGAGGTATGTACAGTATGTGGATAGGAAAGCCCTATTGAACAACTGTCACATGGGGGGACAGTCATGGAATTATTAATATTATAGAGATTACACCATATTTTACTCTATAAAATCACCACAAGTAATATACTAAATATATATCATGTTGAAACTAACCTATTTTTAAAGATTCCATTATAAGAATTGAGAAGAAGCTTTTTTACATATACAGTACAGTACTGTGCAAAAGTTTTATGCACTTTTAAAAAAATCTTGCAAAACACATTAATACTTCTAGGTATACTTGCATAAGCAGGAACTCGGCAGGTAGGTTGTTCCAAGCATCTTCAAAAAAACTATCCATTAATCTTCTGGGGATGTACGTTGCCTCAAATTGTCTCCAATTCTTGTCTCTTCATATAACCCCAGACAGACTAAATGAATTTGAGATCAGGGTCAGATTCCTTGTTCTTCTTTATGCTGAATATATTTCTTAATGTCGTTGGCTGTATATTTGTGGTTGTCCTGCTGCAGACTCCATTTAGGGCTAATCAGACACCTTTCTGATTGTATTGCATGATGGATAAGTATCTGCGTGTATTTTTCAGCATTGCAGACACCATTAATCCTGACAACTCTCCAACTCCATCTGCAAAAAGGCAGACTTGGGGGGAAATCTCCACCATGCTTTTCTGTTGCTTGCAGACACTTATTATTGTACTGTTCTTCAACCCTTTAGCAAACAAACTTGCCTCCTGTTGCAGACAGATATTTAAAATTTTGACTCATTAGTGCAGAGCACATGCTACCATTTTCTATAGCCCGGTTCCTGTTACTAGGCATAGTTGAGTCACTTAACCTCGTTTCTTTGCTAATGGCACTGCTAGACATTTTTCAATATTAAAAAAGAAAAACAAACAAAAAAAACAAAAAAAAACAATGAGAGACCAAGAATCAGCGTTTTGATTGCAGCAGCAGTTTTTATGTGCAATCATATATAGTTTATATTATTAAGAACTCATCTTTATTCAGAGTTGGCTGGATGCTTATTGTGCCTCATGAAACTCAATTTAGTATCATGATTAATGATTGATTAATATGGTTACCCACTTGAATGTAAATTGTAAGAGATGTTTGAAGAATTCACAAACATGGCACCTAAAAGAACTGACTGTACATATTTATTTATTTATTTTATTTATTTATTTACTGTAGGGCTATTGATGACTAAAATATAGATAATAAACCTTCTATTGCAGCCCAGGCAGGTATTAGAGCTAACACTTTCTTACTAATTTGTGTCATCATATTGTTACATCAGCTAAATAAAGATGAGACATACAAACACCTAGCATAATTTGTTATTAGTGGCATATTACCTAAATAAAAGTTCTCTGTTCTCTCCCGATAGTGAAACACATCAGACTTTTGTCAAAGATTTCCTAGAGAAACTGGGGTTATGAAACCCTCTCTTTTCTTTTTTTTCTCTCACATTATGGCTATAAATGGTTCCCCTCAGGCGAGTGACCCAAGCACCTTCGAGCTGATCCAGAAGATTCACTCTCTTCAGCGACGTCTGATAAGCAAAAGCGAGGAGGTAGTGAAGCAAGAGCTTCTGCTGCAGGTAAACACCCTACTTTCATTCTCAAGAGATTTAAAGCACGTTTGTACGTCGCTCTGGATAAGGGCGTCTGCTAAATGCCGCAAATGTAAATGTAAATGTCAAGAGAATTGATTTGCGAAAGTCATTTGCGTAATCTATCTCGCGTAAAGCTTTCCGACAAAATATGTGTTCACTTTACTAGGTAGAAATGCATGTCAATTTGACCCAAGCCATAGAGTCCACTTATAAATCAAATACAGATTAAATAGTACCATCTAATATGTAATAATATTTCTGAAATATAAATACAAGAAACACCTTTATTCCCAGATATATTTCGAATGCCAAAGTGGATTGATCATGCTCATCCATGACAACTGGACTCTCAATATTGTCATTGAAAAAGTTGCCATGATTCAAAAATCAAATTTTCAAAATCAAATTTTATTTGTCACATATACATACATACAGGGTACGACATGCAGTGAAATGCTTTTTACGACGGTCCGGCATGAGGGAATAAAATGGGGTGAAAAGGAGAATAAAAATTATAAATATTATATATATATATATACACAAAACATGCTTATGGCAGTGTGCAGTTAAACAGTAAACAACAGTAAACACGTTAGGCATGGTTTTTGATTGTCCATAAAGTGTCAGTGTGCGGTCTGGTGTGGTGTAAAGTGTCCATGAGTGTCCGTGTGCAGTAAGGTGTGGTGTAACGTGTCCTTGTGCGGAATGGTGTGGTATAAAAATAAGAATATAAAAAATATGAAAAAAATATGGAATGTAAAGTGCACTGTGCTGTGCAAGTCCAATGTATAATGTGCCGTAGCACGAAAAGTGTGATTTGTGCAGGGAAAAAAAGGGTGATGATGGAGAGAGTGGGCCAGTTTTTTTAGATCCTGGGTGTTTCCTGGTTTAAACTCCGAATGGTCTGCGGGAAGAAGCTCCTCCTCATTCTCTCTGTGTTCGCTTTCAGGGAGCGGAAGCGTTTCCCCGAACGCAACAGAGAAAGGAGTCCATTGTTGGGATTCATTGAATGCATGAATTAAATTACCAGTGTGAGAACATGCAAAACAACCCTGTGCATCATTGCTTAGAAGCCATTCTCCTCACCAAGCTATGTAGAGCGACATCTGCACTGGTGGGAAAGGTGTTCCAGGCAGCGGTTTTGCAGTTGTACCAGGCTGACCTGCTGAAAGACCTGAGCACGGGCGTTTTCAGAGCTATTCTGATTCACCCAATCAAATGGTGGAGAGACATCTGTGGCTCAATCTCATAGGCATCAGGGATGGGGGCATTAGAAATTCTCACGGAGAGTAAGGGCTCCTTCCTTGCACTCTCAGGGGACCACTGTACTATTCTCGCTTCCACTGGTGTACTACTCCTTAACTGTTAGTGGGATTTCTGGGCGTGGTGACTTCCACACAGTCTGTCTATTCGTAGTGATATAGTGGTACATAGTGACAGCCTCATATCATTCTCTGGTTCTAGCCTTGCCCTGTACTTGTTCTTTAGATATGCCAGTGTGGAAAAACCGCTCTCACAAAGGTATGTAGTTGAAAAGGGTAAAAGGCACCTCAATGCTTTTACTGTAAGCTCTGGAAATTCTGTCTGGCAACTTATCCAGAACTTAATTATTAGCACACTATATTGAATGACATAAATGGAGAAAACCCAATAGTGCTGTCCCACATAATTTAAATTTGTAGATGCAAAGTGCCATGGTTTAAAAAAAAGAATTGTATTGTTCACTAAAACATACTGCCAAACACTGTGTCAGTTCATCCTGTGTCAGTTTGAATATTTTAGATATTTTCATTAAATTCAGTTTTCCCACTAATGTGCAAATATTCTGGAAATGTTTGAAAAAATAAACCGGACCACCGGTTGAAAACCCCTGATATAGACAACTGGGGATTTTGGTCCAGTCCCAAGAGCTAGCGCTGCCACCTGCATATGTGAAACCCAGTCTAAATGCCCTATAGAATATCAGGCTAGGCCAGAAAGGTCATTACCTACAAATGTTTTAAGTCTCATAGCGGCTGTATCTACAGTCATAACTTGGGGCCTTCTGCAGATGAGACCATTTTAGTTGTGGCTCCTAGCCAGGGAATTTCATCCAAGGGCCAAGCCCCAGAGGCAGATAATGGTTATGATTTTTAAGTCCCACACTACCATGTCCTGGATGGACAACTGCAGTAGCCTCTTACCAAAGCCTAAGTGGACTGCGTTCACGCTGCCTGGACAGGCTAGCGCAGCAGTTTCTGCTTCAGGCACAGGACTTTGTTTCTCAGAGCTATTTACATTCTGGAACCAATGTGGGAGCAGACTTGCGGTCCAGACAAGCTGTGACACACGGGGGATGGAAACTCCACCCAGCCAGTCAGTTCTGGAAAGGATCTTATGAGGCAGAGGTGGACCTCTTTGCTTCAAAGGAGACAGCACAATGCCCCCTGTGCTTTTCTCTGACTCTTCTAGCTCCCTTGGGTCTGGACGCAATGGCCCATACGTGGCCCAGCCTGCTTTTTCACGCATTTCACAGAATTATTCTGCTCCCAGAAGCCTTATTACACACAATGCAGAACCAGTTCACTGCCAAGTTGTTTCAGCACTAGAGATCCTGCAAAAACGAAATCTCTGCAGGCAAGTTCTGCTACTCTCAGTGTCTGTGTAGTGCAGACTATTCTAAGTGCAAGGGCTCCCTACAGTAGAATTAGCTATTCCCTTAGATGGTGTGCTTTGGAAGTTGGTCTGCTTCTGAAACTTCTGGTGAGGTGTTTGGTTGTACTTGGGAGAAACCGCTGCCAACTGCTTTTTGGAGTCCTGAAACCTGAGGAGCCACCAGAGGGGAATCGAGCAGCACTGCTCTGCTGACAGGGTGAGCCATAGATGCCTCTTAGTGAAAACTAGGCCATAGACCAGCCAACTGCCACAGCTGGTCTCTATCGTGGCCCTAAGAGCCAAAGCCGCAGCACGGCAGAGCTCTTGTACCTCCTGGTCGCCTGAGATGCCCCCCATATTTAGCTATTGCAGCAGGTCAGCCTGATATGCCTGTAACACTGCTTGAAATGCTGAGGCATATGCCTTACCCACCAGCGCCGACGTTCTTTGAAGGGGCTTGGTGGGCAGCGCCAGGGTCTTAAGGGACGATGCGTCATAGTGTAAATGGTTGCTCATTGAGGTAATATCTGTCATTCATCCCTAATTGCGATTAACTAATCAATTGATCAAGCTTATAACATGTCCCTAAGACAAGCCTCAAAACCTAAAATTGGTGGCTCTACACATGGATAATTTTAGTTGTACTTTTGCAGAATGTTAAAAAATGGAGTTGACAAAGTGAGTGCATGTATGCCTAAAAGAAAGGTGACAAAGCAAGTGTAGGACACATGATCTTATTATAAAAACTGAAAATTCCCAGTCACAGCCAGCAAATCAGGAAAGATAGAGCATGTATTTTATTTGCACTATCCCACTTATCATATCCAAAGGATGCTTTTTTTGTTTTGAGTCAAGACAAGCCAAGCCTATCCCGAAGTGCTAATATCTGCAAGGTCATGCAAAATTTTCAAAGGCATTTGTGTGTGATTCAGCGATGCATGAGGATTGTCTGATAATTGCTGTCAGTCTAATACTGTTACATTTGACAAGCATGACAAGTGTGTTTAATGTGCCATATTATTCCAATAGTTTTTTATTACTCTGAAATTAGATATACAGTTTTTGGGTGGAATTCCTTTAGAACTGACAAGTACTGACACACTGTGTTATCTGTCTATTCCTAAAAATGTAATGCATCATTTGGTTTCATTTGACACTTGAATTCCATCTGTGCTGTGTCCCTGGGGATTTTTGGAACATATTTAGTTTAATTACATGACAAGCGCTTGTCTGAATGCCCTTTATATTGACAAGTGTTCACTAGTGACCTCTGGGTTGTCTAAGATACTTGTCAATATTAAAGGGTCAAAAACTTCCCCACATTAGTGGCACTGTTAGGTGATAAGACAGTTACAAGCACCAACTGCTGTCACTAATCCTGTCAATCCAAATCTTACAACTGACAAAGGTCCAGACCAAACTTTCTGTTCTTTCTTTCTTTCCTTCCTTCCTTTCTTAGCTTTTTACCTTCTTCAACCCCTTCTTTCCCTAATTTATTTCTTCTAGCTTAGGGGCAAATCAACAAAAGAACATAGACACCCTATTATAATTGTGTATTCCTATTTTTACTGGAAATTCTTTTTTTCCAGCTCTTTGTTTGTTTCTCCATCTTTCTTGTTGCATTGACACTGGTATTGAGCTTGTCAGCATAATGTAAATTTAATTCTGAATGCTCCCTGTTGAACATATAGTATTTTCATTATAGATGAAAGCACACAGCTATTTGGGATTTAACCTATAATGCTCAGGGGAACAGAACTAGACCATATTAGCCCACAGCTTGCTATGTTATTATGCTGACTGTGTTCTTGGATTTTGCTAACCAGCTAAAATGTTTAACAAACTAACTCTACAAAAAAATTTAAATAAATAAATAAATCAGCTATGAATTAAGATTTGGAGTGTTCACTTTATCAAGGAACTCTGTATGTATACTTATACACTGTTACTTCAGTAATGGAGTTAAGAAGCTGCAAAAGTATACTTGCTACATGGAAACAGAACATTTTCTATTAGCGTGTTCTAGCCTGTGCCGATTGAGTGAGGAAAAATAAAACATACAGAAACTATAGGAGGAGAATCTAATCACTTTCCTAAATATGATCATTTCCCAAGCTGCCAATTACATTAATAATGTATTAAATGTCACATACACTATATGGATAAAAGTATGGACAAAACCTGACTTGTTCAGCCATATGTGGTTCTTCCTCAAAGTATTACCACAAAGCTGGATGCACACAATTGTATAGTTTGTCTTTGGATATGGTACAGTAAAGTGTTTCCTTTGCTTGAACGAGAATACTCAAATCTGTTCTGACATGACAGTGCCCCTGTACACAAAACAAGCTCCATGAATATATGTTTTACATGAGTTGATGTTAAAGATCTTGAGTGGCCTGCTATATTTCTATGACCTCAACCCTACTGAAAACTTTTGGTTGCATTGGAATACTTTTAAATTGAGCGCTCCCATCCCTTCCATGCTACATCAGTATCTGGCTTTGTCCTTGTATCTGTCCTTGTGGCTGAATGAGCAAAATCAAAATCTAGTGGAACCTCTTCCCAGAAAATTGGAGGTTTTTGTAACAGTGAATAGGGACTAAATGTTTTCTTAAAAAAAAAACATATGAATCATGTGAAGTCATGTGTCCACAAACCTTTGTCGATATAGTGAACTAACAAATGCTAAATGTGAAGTTTATCTTCACTTTTAGCATTTTTATTATATAACCTACATGATCTTCAGTGGTTTCAGTGACAAAGAAATAAAAAGAGAAAGAAAGAGAGAGACATTAAATCTTATATACAGTGTTTGTTTATTATAGAGATTGTACATTGTTCATTTACTTTTTATATTGTGTATGAACATTATTAGGGCCCGAGCACCGAGGAGCAGGCCAGAATGGCCTGCACCAGAGGTGCGAAGCCCTATTGTTTTCCTTAGAATTTATTATTAGGGCCCGAGCACCGAGGAGCAGGCCAGAATGGCCTGCACCAGAGGTGCGAAGCCCTATTGTTTTCCTTAGAATTTATTTTTTATTTATTTTTTTTTTATTTTTTTTTTTTTTACACACATTGGCAATTTGGGGTCCCTTAACATACTCGAAAACTCTTGAAATTTGGCACACACGTCAGAGTCCTTTGTCACTAGGGCCGGACAAAGGCCGGTATTAAGGCGTGGCAGGGGGGCTCTGTAGCGCCCCCTGTAATTCAAAACCAAACATTCGTGCACAGATCGGGCAATTATGTTCGCACATGTACGAGAGTTGGTACGCATATAGATCTCATCGAGCCGAACAACTTTCGCCCTCTAAACTATGAGCTACGCCCAACAGGAAGTCAGCCATTTTGGTTTGTTTTATAAGTGCATGCAGTGAACTTTTAAATACTCCTCCTAGAATTCATGCGATTGACATCAAACGTGGCGAACATGATGCCGAGACATTGGACTTGCTAAATTGTGAAGGGATTTTTGATATCTCGAACGGTGCTGCCATGGCGAGGCGACAAATTTATGGCGAATTCGGGGAACAGGATGTGTTTAATATCTAAAGCAAAAAAATGTCTTATTCAGATGACACGCTGTGTATATGTTCTGCCAAGGATTCCGATCGCATCGATGTGCCTATTGTGAATCTCGGACATAGCGCCACCAACAGGCGCCAGGAAGTGTGTCAGTCACAAAAGGTGGATTTTTTGACAGTTGCATGTGGTGAACTTTTAAATACTCCTCCCAGGATATTTATGCGATTGACACCAAACGTGGTCAACATGATGCTGAGACATTGTAGATAATAAATTGCGAAGGAATTTTTAATATCTTGAACGCCGTTCCCATGGCAACGCCTCAAACTTTACTTTCATTTTCAGGCGTATTTAAGCATTTGGCATGCACTTTGTGTGCCTTAACATGCTCAAAAACACCGGATATTTGGCACAGACGTCAAAGTCGTCTGCCATTAGGACCGGTCAAAGGCTGGAACATAGGCGTGGCAATAGGGCTCTGTAGCGCCCCCTGTAATGTAAAAACAAATATTGGTGCACAGATCAGGCAAACATGTACGCACATGAACGTGAGTTGGTAGGCATATAGATCTCATCGACCCGAACAACTTTCACAATCAAACCTATTAGCTCCGCCCAACAGTAAGTCGGCCATTTTGGATGGTTTCAAAAGTGCATGTGGTGAACTTTTAAATACTTCTCCTAGGGAATTCATGCGATTGACATCAAACATGGTGAACATGATGCCGAGACATTGCACTTGCTAAATTGTGAAGGGATTTTTGCTATTTTGAACGGTGCTGCCATGGCGAGGCGACAAATTTATGGCGAATTCAGAGAAACAGGAAGTGTCTAATATCTAAAGCAAAAAATGTCTTATTCGGATGACACGCAGTGTGTATGTTCGGCCAAGGATTCCGATCGCATCGGTGTGCCTATTGTGAATCTTGGACATAGCGCCACCAACAGGCGCCAGGAAGTGTGTCAGGTGGATTTTTTGACAGTTGCATGTGGTGAACTTTTAAATACTCCTCCTAGGATATTCATGCGATGGCGAGACATTGTAGATGATAATTTGCAAAGTGATTTTTGATATCTCGAACGCTGTTCTCATGGCAACGCGTCAAACTTAACTTTAATTTGAGGCATATTTAAGGCTTTTGGCATGCTAAGATTAACTTGAAATTTGACACATACATCACATTTGTCGGCTGTTAGGTGTGGACAAAAAGGTCGGACAAGAGTGTGTCTCTTAAGTGTCTCTTAAGTGTCTCACTATTTTATTATTATTTTTTTTTACACACATTGGCCATTTGGGGTCCCTTAACATGCTCGAAAACTCTTGAAATTTGGCACACATGTCAGAGTCCTTTGTCACTAGGGCCGGACAAAGGGTGGAATATGGGCGTGGCAGGGGGGCTCTGTAGCACCCCCTGTAATTCAAAAACAAACATTAATGCACAGATCGGGCAATTATGTACGCACATGTACGAGAGTTAGTACGCATATAGATCTCATCGACCCGAACAACTTTCGCCCTCTAAACTATGAGCTCCGCCCAACAGGAAGTCAGCCATTTTGTTTTGTTTTATAAGTGCATGCGGTGAACTTTTAAATACTCCTCCTAGGGAATTCATGCGATTGACATCAAACGTGGTGAACATGACAACTTGCTAAATTGTGAAGGGATTTTTGATATCTCGAACGGTGCTGCCATGGCGAGGCGACAAATTTATGGCGAATTCGGAGAACAGGAAGTGTTTAATATCTAAAGCAAAAAATCTCTTATTCAGATGACACGCGGTGTGTATGTTCGGCCAAGGATTCCGATCGCATCAATGTGCCTATTGTGAATCTCGGACATAGCGCCACCAACAGGCACCAGGAAGTGTGTCAGTCACAAACGATGGATTTTTTGACAGTTGCATCTGGTGCCCTTTTAAATACTCCTCCTAGGATATTCATGCGATTGACACCAAACGTAATCAGCATGATGCCGAGACATTGTAGATGATAAATTGCAAAGTGATTTTTGATATCTCGAACGCTGTTCTCATGGCAACGCGTCAAACTTTACTTTTATTTCAGGCATATTTAAGGCTTTTGACGTGCTTAGATTAACTTGAAATTTGACACATACATCACATTTGACAAGTCACATACATCACAAGTGTGGACAAAAAGGTCGGACAACGGTGTGTCTATTAAGTGGCTCACTAGCACCCCCGTTTGTCTAAAATGTGGGGTTTCTTTTACCTACAGTCCCCAAATGGGTCAGTAACAACATAAAATAGTCCACTGATATTTACCCACTTGATGCACTTGCCCACCGTGCATTGTTTTCTGGGAGGCACCGTATAGCGATACACAAACGTGTGAGGGCCCGCCATCGCTGCTTGCAGCTATATTTATTATTAAGCTTTTGAAAAAGCATATAAATCTTTACTGTAAGATTGGACTGTAAAAAATTATAAAACGTTGCCTTGTTGGAACAGAATAATTTATTTGGTATCAGAATTCTAAAGCTATGCCAGGCTGTCTGCTTTACTAGCAGTGATCTAAAGATTTCAGTTTAATAAAGTATGTTTGCACAGACCATACTCATAAACATACTTAATGAAAAATTAATCATTGCTGAAATTAGGGTTTTAATATGTATCTGATGCAGCTGGAGAGTGTATAATGTAGATCTGTACCTTATTAATTGAAAATTATTTAACTGTGTATGTGTGTGTGTGTGTGTGTGTGTGTGTGTGTGTGTGTGTGTGTAGGAGAAGGAAAAGCTCTATGTTGAACTGAAACACATATTAGCTCGTCAGCCAGGTCCAGAGGCAGCGGAACAACTTTACAGCTGCCAGCAACACCTGAAGAAAAAAACCAACCAGCTCAAGGTAACCCAGAGTCACTCTTTATCTCTTCTACTTCATAATGTACTCTTTCACTTATGAAAGGACAGCCACTCTGAGCCCCACTCTCCCTCATGCATCCCCCACCTCCAAAATGCTATGCTGTGTTGAGGGCTTTTATCAGATCAGAAATCATCCCAACCCAACCCCCCTTCTCTGCGTTCCTTACCCCTCACTCTCTCAATCAGGTGTATAAATATTTAGTCACCCTTCTGCCTAATTAAGGGCTCTTGTGCCCGGTCACAAATTACTAGTACTAACATTGTCTGGGATTTTTCGTTTGTGCCTGTAGATTTTTGCATGCTTTAGATGCTCTCATTCTCTAAAAGAACTGGATTCAACAATTATGTGATTGCCTTTCACTAATCTGCTTTTGTCAAAATGTCACATAGAGAGAGAAAATCCAAATCTAACAGAATAAACATACAATATGCAGTATATAAAAGAATGTTGATATTTATCATATAAAGGTAGGTAACTAAGCTGCAAACATGTGAATGTCAGGATGACATTGTGAGTGAGTGGAAGGTAGGACCCAAATGCAGGATGCCACAGAAGTATGTAGAAAACAGGCTTTAATAAAAAAGAAGCAAGCAAAGCAAGACAACAACAGAGCAATGAGGCAAAGGCAAAAACAAAGTCCAAAAAACAGTCCAGAATTTTAACACAGGCAAAAAGGGCAATGCTGGAATAAACAAAACCAAATCCAAAAACAGTCCAAAATTCAGAGAGCTGGCAAACTGAACAACATAGGCAGAGCAAGAACACAAAAACCAAAAACAGTCCAGAGTCCAAACCAGAACAAGGATGGTAGAGCAGAACAGGGATCACAATCAAGATCAGGTACAGGAACAGGCATGCTGGCAAGAGTACTCCCAGGGGCAGGCAATCCGGTGAGATAATGGTGCTGGTACAAAAAATAGGTGGGCAATCAGTGGTAGTCGGTGAACCGATGACCCATGGGGACCCATGATTGTGTACGCAGTTACAGTATCAACCACATCGTCAAGTTTGCAGATAACCAATAACAATGAGGCCAACTACAGGAACATGGTGAGCTGACTGGTCCAGTGGTGTAATGACAACAATCTTTCTCAACGTGGGGAAGAACAGAGAAATTGCCATTGACTTCAGAAGAGGACCTCCACAGCAACCTTCACTAACCATTAACGGTGCAGCAGTGTAGAGGGTGAGCAGCACCAAGTTCCTAGGGGTGCATATCTCTGAGGACCTCTCCTGGATGACAAACACCACATTGCTGGCCAAGAAAGCTCAGTCATGCCTCTTCTTCCTCTGCAAACTGAGGAAAGCACAAGTCCCAACTCCCATTATGTGCTCCTTCTACCGGGGCGCAATTGAGAGCATCCCCACCTTCTGCATCACTGTGTGGTACGAAGGCTGCACTGGATCCTGTTGACAGACACTGCAGTGCATAGTGAATGTAGCCAGCCTGAACTTTAAAAACCTACAGCTCACCACACACTTCTTTCATTGTACATAAGACACTTTATACTCTCTGCAGAACTCTTGTTTGCACTTTACACATTACAGTCTTCTGCACTACTGTCATACTGCTGCTATCTGTCTTGCACCTTACAAATGTGTTTGTACTCAGAACTTCAGAATGTTTACACATATTTGGATGGATATTTGCATATTAACAAATTCACTGTTTACATTACTCAGATGTATATTATTTCAGAAGTTTATATGAAAGATATATTCATTCAGTGTATATATATCCATTTATGACAAGTACACTGCAGTTACCCTTGTACAAATATCTGTTTCTATATTTCACTGACTTGATATTTTTATACAAACTTTTTATATTGCATTGACAATGTAAAAACCAGAGCGAGAGAGAAGAAAAACGGTATTTTGGTTCCTCTGTACGTCTGCACATATGGTGGCACTGACAGATCAAAACCTTGAACCTTGGACCTTATTAACAACAGCAAACTGTAATTTTGTTTATATTGTTTATCAGTTATATTTCCCCCATTTTTTATCTAGCTATTGTTCTGTCCAGCCATCCATCCATCTACAGCATTAGTCTTGTGTTTCTCTTTTCAAAAATCCTTACAAATTCATCTATGTCTAAAGTATTTGTTATGGATTTCAAAGACCTTCTAAATTCTTCTTTCTTTTATGCAACATAATGCGATGATGGGGGTTAGGATTCTTGACACTGGGAAAAGGAACTCTTACATGACACCTAGCAATGTCTGTGTGCAGTACCAGGAACAATTAAACGAGCAGCATTCATTACTGATAGCACGCTTTGAGTATTTAGCTAATATTGGCTGGGATAGAGTGTTGTTATTGAAATCACTAAGCTAGGAGATGAGTCTGCTTTGGCACATGTTGAGAACTGCCAGTATGGAAAATAAAAAGTATGGAGCTAAAGCTTGTAAGCATGCCAAACTGAAAATAGTGTGAGTAAAGTGGGGAAAAACTGTCCTGTGCTGCTGGGGCCGAGCTTTGGGTTTGGCTGTAGGCTGTCCACCCATTCAGAAGTTAGAGATCATGCTGGTACTGTATTTTCTGGGTTATTTTCCCCATTGGCTAAAATATAAAATGAAACTGATTGGGTTTGCCCACCTCTGCCGCTGTCCCTGATACATTCCTTCCACTTTTTCTAAAATCAACGTTAATTAGTATCACCCATGTGTAAGCCAAACTTGTGGAGATATTCATCATGATATTTATATATGTTGCTTACTTGTACATCCCTGTCTCTACGCAACAAATAATGACATGCTGGTTCTTTTGCATTAAAGCAGTAAACAAGGCTCAAAAAACATCAAAATAACATATAGGAAACAATTGCCTGGGGCAACTCCAGTGTATAAACAACATCAAGTAATTAAAAACACACATCCAACACAACAACTTTGTTAGGGGGGAAAGTGGAAGATTTTATACTGGCCAAGTCATTCTCCAAATGTTAACCCAAAAGTGCATGCATTTTACCTCCTGAAGGGGAATCTGAAGCCCTCAATACAAACAACAAAAGAAAAGGCTACAGTCATGCCGAGAAAATTGCCACCAAAGAAATATTAAACAGTTTGGTTATGCTGGCAGCTTATTGCAACCAGAATGTGGGTTGTGTGCTGCACTTGCTAAAAAATGTGCAATTGCACAACAAAGTGTTTTGCTGGAAGAGGCATAACCAAAAATTTTATTCATTTAGATTAGGCTCATTAGGTTCTTTTAAAAATGCTAGGTAGGAACAAGTATATTGTATAGTTGTATTAATTCAACATGTAAACTCAACCCAGTGCCATTCCTTCTTGCATGTAAAAAATATGGTTCCTGTGAGTCAGTTATTGATTATATAATTCAATGCCCAAAATCTGAAAATGAAATCTTGTTTCAATCTGTACAATTTTGCTGACCTTTTATGTATATCATGCATATATTCAATATGATCAGGCATGTAAGATATGCTGAAACCTTTAACTGATTTAAAGTCAGACTTAGGCTTCACATGCCTCAACTTTACTTCTCTGTTCATGCATCAGCTTCCCTTCCAAGTTCTGTAATTGTTCAGACTGATTCTGGATTAAAGTCCCATTTAGAAGTGCTGCTGCAGTCTCCGCTCTATGCTTTGCAGAGAGATTTTTATGGCCATGGCCAAATCTGATTTTACATCAGCACTCCTGCTTTAAGCTCCATTATGAGCAGTCTTTAATTGGCAGAAGAGACACTTAGCATCACAGAAACCTATTCATTTCTGCAGATGACTGACAGGCCCACTCAGCTGAACAGCACATTTTGGACCCTCTTTGATACAATTTTGTTAAAATTGAACCCTGGTGCATTAAAAAATCTATATGTATTTTCTTACTGCTATAAACACCAACATCCACCAATTTTGCAACATAGCATTAATACGGTGTCAGAATATTTTATTTTAAAATAAACATTTAAATCAGGATGTAATTTACAGTTGTCAGTGAAAAGCTCTCTTACTTTTATAGTGAAATTATATTATTTTTGTAACAGGAATTGTTAAGACAAGTGCAATTCTATAATTTGGTGCTATATAAGATATACTATCCTTTACTTATTTTGTAAGTTTTAGAGCAGAGTCAAATATCCAATGCAAAATAGTATGTAGAACATAGATTGCTTCTTAAGAACTTTTCACACTGCACATATCTGCAGATTATCATCATTCTAAACCCCTTATTTTAATCCCAGGTAGAGGAATATTTCACATTTGAAATTTAAAAGGCTTTTTATTTTATTTTTTATTTCTGGAAGCATGTTTAGCACCGATTTTCTCGTGTTAACCCCTAACTGAGTTGCCAAACATGTACAGTGTGAAAAAATGCCGAATTAATCCAAACATAGTTGCCATCACAACAAATATACAATATGTAAAATGTAACCGACAATTTCCGTTTAAAACAAGTGATGATTTTGTTCATCATTTTTTTTTGTTTGTTTTCAGGCGCTGACAGCTGAACTCAACATGCAGGAGTCCCAGACACAGAAGTACAAGTACGAGATTGAGCAAGTCACAGCCGAGCTCCAGAACGTGAAGAAAAAGTATTTTATGCTGAAACGCAAAGAGCAGGCATGCAGGTAAGAAAGTTTGATTAAAGAAGGACATAATTGAAAGTAGTAATGTAATCAGAATGTAATATTAGACTTTTTTCATGTACATGTTAATAATGCATGCACATGTTTTACTATACCTGATCTTCAGCTATGGTAAATTACTGGCAATTCTTGACATGACAATAGAATCCAAGCTAAAATTAAAGAAAATAAGGAATATACTGTAAAAAATGGAACAGCACTAGGATTGAACCATCTCTCCTGTAGAAGTGAAAAGCTGAAAGATTGTCTTTTGTTCTTATTTGACTATCCTTGAATATAAAAAAACCCCACAAAAAACACAAATCATAAAATTAAGGGGAACTGCACTGGGAGGTGATTTCCTTTTACACAGAAAAATTAATGGCATATCAGCTGTACATTCACACCTCTCACAGCAGACCTTTTACAGTCTAATTAAATTATCACAGATCAAGTCGCTTTTTAGTGGTCGAGTGTAAAGGTTAAAATGCAAGAGCACTTTTTTGCTGAGTGGGAATTCAATGAAGTGCTGTTACATTTCCTATTGATTCATATCAGTGGTAAATTTATTTAATTCTGGTGGTTGATCATTTTAACTAATGCTCATCCCTATCATTACAATCACAACAGTATACACAAACACAAATATTGCCTTGAAATATTAGCAGAAATATAATTAATCAGTAAATTAATCAGTCTAAAATGAGTACAATAATTAAGCTTCTGCTACAATTTAGCCCTTAATGAGCTGAAAAAGTATATATAAAATTATATTTTAAATTTTGATTAGAAGCTAACATAATTTTTATTACTTTTTGTCAAATATTAAAAGTAAGCTGTTGTTAAGACAAAGGGCTGGATGGTAATAATTGATATCTTGCATCTAAGCAGTGGTGTACAAAAAGGAAGTTACATTTTTTTTACCTTGTTATTGTATTTTATGTACATTTACTTCACTACATTTCATACATACAGTTAGCTTATACGTGTAACCCAACAGCTCACAAAGTTTGTGTGGAGTAAGGTTTCTTTCACTGACTGTCTGTCTCATAGATCATAGACACTTTAAAAACTTAAATACATTTAAAAGCAAGTACTTTCAGAAATTTTCTCACTGGAGTTCTTTCTAAGCTATTCAGAAGAACTTCACTTTTTTAAAAAACGATTATTACTCAGTCTGTCAAAAGCTTTGTTTTAGGAATATTTGTAAAATTTTTGAAAGGATCAATTGTATAATTATTGTTTTTTTTCTCACATAAGGTGGTGCTACATTGTTCCAAATACATTTTTGAGATTAATCCCTTAATCATTTAGTCAGGCTACCTAAAACTACTGTATCTGTGATTAGCATATGCTCAAATTTTGTATTCCAGCAGGATCTTACAGGTCAAATATAGTTAGAGCTAAAAACTACTGCAACTGTAATATCACTGCTGCTTTATTCTATTACACTGTTAAGTTAAATATTTTTTTCTTTTTATTTATTCTTGTGAGTGCTCACATATTCATAGAATTTCATAATGCAATTGGTTTATGTTAATACAAGTGATCACACTCACTCTCATTCAAACTAGTAATTAGAAATTAAGTTTAGTATACACAATGAAGTAGCATTTTTATGAAAAACTAAATATTTGCAAATAAATTATTAATGATATTTAAAACCATTGCTACAAATGCGTAAGGAATATTATATATTAAATTGTATGATAATTGCGAGTTTGCATGAGGTCATTTTGTCCCAGAACATTGTTAATTGACTGTCTTCTCCATACCTATTGCTCTTTGATTATTACATACTGCACCTAAATGAAAAGCTGGCACACCCACACTGATGGCACATATTGCTTGCCACTGATTAGTCAGTCTGTACAATCTGGTGTAGTAGTTTGACTGTGCTGCTTCCTGTTGTTTGGTTAGAGGTTCCACTGTTGGTCCATTGGATAGATCTTAGACATAGTGACCAACCAATCCAAACCTTGAGAGCATGTGTGCATCCTGACTGGCCAGTGAATCATATGAAAACCAATTTACAGGTAGACAATGGATATAGTGTAGCATCCAAATGTTTTCACTTCCTTACTTCTTTATCTTAACTTTAGAGGTTAAACATAAAATCTTGTTTGTGTTATTGTTTGGTAAGTAGTTGGCAATGAGACATCTTATATCTAGCCATTTGTTACAACCATAAAATAAAACTGAAATATTAAGTTCTGTAGTACATTTGATTAGTTTTTTGTTAAGATTGCTTTTATAATAGTGTCCTCTTGTTACTCAAGGACCAATGACTAATTTGATTACCTAGTATTCAATTTAGTTTATGACCTTTAGTTTAGCCTTAGTTCAGTAGATAAGTCCAACTGGATACCATGAACTTGTAGCTAAGATTATAATAATTGCTGCTTTAATCAGACAGGCTTTTCTGTGCTATTGCCTTAAAGGTACCTCCTCATGTTGTCTTAGAGAATTTTTCTTGCCAATGTCACCACTGACTTGTTTATTAGGAATTAAAATATATATCCAAAGCTGCTTTGTGACAAGTCTTTTGGAAAAATATAAATAAAATAAAAAATCCCTAGACATTGCAGTTTCTTTCCAGAAACTGAGACTAGGGTTAGAATTAGAGAAAATAAACAAGTAACTATTGTAAGAGTGTAAAGTCATTGCTGAAACCCATAACATATAAGTACTAAAGTGCACTTTTTATTTGCACTAGTATAAAATATATTGTTGCAGAAGGTGCTGATTTGTAAATAGAGAAGATAGACAATGGTAAGGATCACACACCTGTTCTTCTTTTGCATTAATGATTACTGTATGTGTTCTCTTGCAGTGAGCATTGATAAAAGGGACACAAGAGCAGTGCAGAGAGAGAGAGAGAGAGAGAGAGAGATGAGCAGAGCCCTGTGCATGTGTTTGCACATAAAATTAATCATTGGAAAGTAAAAATCCAAAATAAACCTGTTCTTTTTGGACCTATCTCCTGATTCCTCTTTCAAAATCATCTGAGCCATAAAGCTCTCCACAGATATATTAAGGGTAAAGAGGTGAACATGTCAGGATAAAACCTCAGCCACAGAATAGTAGAACATTCAATAGTAAAACTGTACCCTTGTCCTATGTTTATTTAGTAAATCAACATTACCATGCTGGGGTATCCCAGTTAGCCTAAATTCATTAATCAATATCTAATTATACATTCTTCTATTCTACAACTTTTGCAGGAAATGTGCCTTCGGCAACAGTCTGCATTGAATTAGAACAATAATTGCATACATTTGCTTGTGTGAATGTGCTCATGTCAAGGGGTGTCCATTCTTTTCCACAGAGGGCTAGTGTGGATGCAGGATCATTGAAAATAAAGATCTAAGCAGGTGGAATCTGGTGTGGCTTGTTTGGAATGAAAACCTGCACCCACATCAGCCATTTGTGGAAAAGATTGACACCCCTGGCTTATGAGAAAGACCGTTATGTAGCAATAGACACTTTGCTGCTGGAAATTTGCTGAGCACAATGATAGTGTCTAATCCCCGCTGATCGATTGTTTCTTTTCTCAAACGAATAATGACCCGGCGTTAAACAGATCTCTTGCAGCAGCTTCTAAAAATATAGCCTAATTGTAAAGGGAAGCTGATGTTAACGAAAAGCAGCTCAAATGAAACATAAAGCCATTTTATAGATTAAGAGGTTAAAATAAATAAAGTGAGTTTAAAGTGCATTTAGGACAAAGGCTGTAGCTCAGCATATAGATTGGAATGCTGCATAGGATGAAGTAAAATATTATTACATTACTCAGATTGAACAGTTAATATATTGTTAATGGATACAAATACATATATGAATATGAATCTGCTTAGTTTTCTTTTATTTAACTACAACCCAAAAACCATATAAAATGTTTATTAACAAATTTTCACAGGCTTTGTTAACAGATTCAAAGGTTTCTGGTGCATAAACTTTTCCTGTCAAGACCATGACCATTAACTATGTAATATTGCATATTTTCAACATTTAAACAGTAGAGCCACACACGTTAATATTGTGCTAAATTCACCTGCTACATACACGTGCATAAATCCAACTTGCATTCTAGCCATTGCTTTTGATTATTGCTCATGTGCTTTTTTATGTGATTTGTGAGCATCCTATACCACATTTACTACCTATTTGTTCTTATAATTAACCTCTACTCTGAGAAGATGCTCCACTATATCAGTAAAGTCAGGAACTGATGTAGGTGTAAGGAGGCCTAAGGTGCAGTCAGCAATCCAATTCATTCAAAAGGTGTTCAGTAGGGTTGGGATCAGAGTTCTGTAGCAGGCCACTTAACATCTTACACCCTTACCCATGCAAAACATGTCTTCCAGGGCTTGTTTGCGCCCAGGTGCATTGTCACACCAGAACAGGTTTGGATCTCCTAGTTCAAGTGAAGGTGAACTTTATGTTCACCAAAGATGTTTGTCCATTTGGAAACCCCCACATTAGAATGAGATAAGTAATTAGCACATGTAATTTAAAATCTCTCTCCATTCAAGTCAGTATTCTTCTTAGCAATGGGATTTGACAAATCAAAGATACACATAGTATATTAGTAGGTCTTTAAGAAGTGACATCAAAAAAGGCTATAAAACATCTAGCTCAAATATGAGCAAATAATGGTGAGGCAGTGACACTGTATTGGGTCAGGGTCTAAATTTGCTGTTCAGGTTGTAAGTGAAGTCTAATTCACTCTGCCTTTTAGTTTAATAGTGCTGCTTCCATGTAGGCAATGTGCGGACAGGGACAAGGTTGTGCTGCTGGACGCCCAACTCTCTCCTTCGGGCCTGTTCGGCCCGAAGGGTAATAAGGGTGGTCTTCCTTTGTGGCCCCATACAGCAGATCTCAGAAAACTGGCTGCCCAAAGGATCTCCCAGATCCAGCTCCCGCAGCAGGTCGGCTTGGTATGCCTGCAGTACGACAGGGTGTGCAGACATCCAGTGGCCTGGCCTGCCGAGGCGTAAGCTTTACCAACCAGCGCCGAGGTATTGCCCTGGGGCTTCGTGGGTAATGTCGGGGTTTTAGGGAAAATGCCACACCCCAGGAGAGATAGCCTGCTAGCGTCTCTTCAACCCGTAGCATGACACTGTAGCCATAATCTCTAAGCCCCGAGACGTTGGAATAAACCGTGGTCTTGGGGCTGAAGGGGCGAGAACGAGAAAGGCCATGCCCAGGACCTGGACACCAGGTCGGGGAAAAATGGCAAGCCCCGATGTGGAGGCTGTGATGCCGGGAGCAAAAAACCCTCATCGAGCTTGCCCAAGGAAGGGACTTAATGTTCACCGGCCGACCAAGCTATATCGACCTTATAAACTGAGCATGTCACAACCTCCAGAATCTCCTCGCTATCGGGTTCGTCAGAGTGGTATGGGAGAATGATGACAGGTATGCAACTCTTTCGCTCACTTTACCCAGTTCATTTGCATTTGAATTTGTCAGGCTAGCTGTTTCGACTCAATCCTACGTTACAAGCTGAGATGGTCTGCAAAGACAAAAGACAATCGCCCAATAGGTGATGGGTACATTACCCATTACACAATCCTGATCACCCTCCGAGTGGGCTTATTCCATGTTGTCATCTGCTCCCCGACCAACCCTATTATCCTGGGTTTTTCGTGGCTTCAAACATATGACCCATGATATCATGGGGCCATAAGGAACTATGCCAATGGTCTCCAAACTCATTAGACAGTGCATGAAGAACTCTGTTTGCTTCGCTTAGCTTAGCTTACCCAGTGATCCACTGTACCATGAAACTCGTCCAGAAAGCATTTTGGTGGACATCACTGGTAATTTTGAATAGGAAATGAGGGGGGGACTGAAAAAACATTTGACCACACTCACCACAAAATTGTTCTGAAGAATCATTCAAGACATTTTTATCTTTTATATTGGTTGCATCATACCTAAACAACTTTATTTCTTACTGTCAAATTATTATTATAAGATTATGGCTTCATGCTGTGAATGTACATATATCTGGAATTTGTGGCCTGTTATTTTATGATCTTCTACTGTGAATGTAATAAATGCCATCATTAATTACAAAGCAGACATACAATTACAGAAAGGATTGAAAGAAATCACTTCCACCACCGTCAGACTTTTGACCCTCTTCTTTTTTTTTATTCTTTTTTTTCTGCACTAACAAGGTCATTATCTTTCCAGATCTCAATTTCCTGATGTGTGTCGGACATCAATGCCTCTTACTTTTGCACGCACACTTTCTTCTTTCACCAACTGACTGATAATGTAATTAGGAGCTTAAGGGACTCCTGATCACTGTCAGATAAGCTCAAGAGGGCAATCTGTCTCCAAATAATGTCCTGCTAAAGTTCTGATTTTCCCCATTTGTTAGAAGCTTTGTGTTCACCATATACTCTACAGCCAGTTAAAATGTGATGCTAGTCCAGAGGTGGCAAAAGTACACACATCCTTCACTTAAGTAGAAGTACAGATACTCATGTATTGAAATACTCTGGTTAAAGTACTGACTATACTTTTTACTCAAGTTAAAGTAAGGAAGTTTGGGCTCTGACATGTACTTAAATAAAAAGTAGCCATTACTACTACCTACTTTAGTGTGATGCTGGTAACTGGACATTACATCATATTAATATTAGGGATGTCAACCGTTTAAAATATTTAATAGCGATTAATGGCATGATTGTCATGAGTTAACTTAACATTAAACGAAATGTAATCGTTTGTTCTGAATGTACCTTAAATTACTCCTTATGTTTATTATTAGTGATGGTATTGTATGAGTAAGTCAGGTGTGTCAGAGAAGTATGTAAGGGTGGTGCAGAACATGTATGAGGACAAAGAGCGCATCCTGTCTGTTTTCTTTATTTTACAAAAGCACAGCATTTTGTTGTTATTATAAGTTGACCCTTTACAGATTTTCGTGCATCGTGCATAAACGTGTGTCGCATTGAAGGTTTTGATTTTGCCTCTTTTATATGTATTTATTTATATTTTTTATTTATTTTTTTTATTTAAATTCATTTGGACAGCCCTAATTAATATATTAATACAAAATGAATTTTTTATTTTGTTACCTAATGAATGTATCCAGGCTGAACATCCACAATATAGAACACAAACTGAGAAAAGATGATGATCAGGTGACCAGGAATGTCTCTGTTCTCAGTCATGTTTACATTGCTGACTCCCTCTGTCTCATCCACATTAGCCCCATACTTCTTGTTGCCTTCTGTACTTGCTGATTGTTCGTAAACTAGCCTAAGTCTGTGTTGTGTGAGAGCCAGGAAATGATACACAAGTGGTAGATTGAAAAAGCTGTGCAATGAGAGGAAATAGGTTGATAGGGTGAAAATGACACGCAGTGAAAAGAAAAAATATTGAAATTTCACCAAATAGGTTACAACTAAAGTAATGAGTCTGTTTTAAAAATGTAAGCAGTAGAAAGTACAGCTATTTGTGTAAGAATTTAATAAATATCAGTAAAAAGTAATAAATAGTAAAGTAATGTACTTATACTTAAGTACAGTAACACAATATTTGTATTTTGTTACTTCCCACCTCTGTGCTAGTCAGAGCTTTTCTGTTCAATGCAGAGGAAATGTGTTCCAACATTACTGATTATGGTACTAATAAGTTGAATAATTTAAAGTTTTTGTGTGCTGCTGGTTGTTAGAATCTTCTTGGTGCACTAAGGTGATGGTAAAATATAGAGGATATCAGCAGGTGTATAATAATAATAATAATAATAATAATAATAATAATAATAATAATAAATGTTTTAGAGGTGCCTTTCTTAATACTCAAGGACACCGCACAATAGGTTAAAGGGCAAAGCATGATAAACAACATATAGAAACAATGTACACAGCTTACGGCATATACAAAACAACAATTAAAAAAAATTTAATAATAGAATGAGTGTCGCTGAGTGATGGGGTAATTAAGATTTAGGAAGAGTGGAGAAAGGAAGAGTATGCAATGTTAAACAGGTGAGACCTAAGTCTAAATTTTAAAACAGGCATAGAGTCAATGTTTCTAATGTCTGGGGGTAAAGAGTTCCAGAGCCGGTAAGCAGAGCAGCAGAAAGCCCTATGCCCCATGTAGGCAAAACGAGCAGAAGGAACAGAAAGAAGGAGCGACAAGGCAGATCTACTGCATGAGAACGAGAAGGAACATGAATATGGAGAAGATCAGACATATGGAAAGGTGCAAGGTTGTGAATAGCCTTAAAAGTGAGAAGAAAGGATTTTAAAGTTAATGCAAAGCTTGACCGAAAGCCAATTAAGCTGCTGCAATATTGATTGGTAATGATACAAGCTGCCAAGTTCTGAACCAGTTGAAGCTTACAGAGATTTGTGAGTAAGACCAAAAAGAAGGGAATTACAATAATCGATACGGGAGGTAACAAGAATATGAACAAGGATAGCAGTAGCATGGTGAGTGAGATGATGTTGCTTAATTTCAGAAAGAGAGAGTTGAACATTGAATGAAAGAAGTAAGTGATCAGTTATAGGAAGATTATTAGCAGTACAATCCGAAAGAGTAAGACCAGAACAGCAACATAAATCCAAAATGTGTCCCTTTGAATGAGTAGGAAAGTCAATATGCTGCTGAAGACCAAAACTCTCTAGACAGGCAAAACGTCTCTAGTAAAAGGGTGATTAGCATTGTCTATCTGTATATTAAAATCAACCAACAATATTATGTTTAAAGAAAGAGTGATTAGGTGGGTGGGAAAACCAGCAAAATCAGATATAAATGTGTTTTTTTGTTTGGGGGGATAAACCACTGCAACGGTGGTGGGAGCGGACACCAGGGAGACTTTCTACTTCTCACGGAAAATAATTGTGAGGCCACCTCTGCGTCCAGAGCCATGAGGTTAACAGATGTAAGCAAACCCAGAAGGGGTTGACTCATTCAGATCAGAAAAGTCAAGTTTCTGTCAAACAGAGAAAGTTAAACTTACGGTCAATGAGGTGATCCTGATGATGACCCTTGCTTGTAAGGATATTGGGAGGATATTCAGTGGACCAAAGTTTATGGTGCTGTTATCACAATTAACAACAGCCTGGAGTAGTCCTTCTGCAGGTTTGTGGACAGGCAACAGGAGAAGCCAAACATGTATGAGAAAATAAGAACATGGGTGTGTATAGTTGTGGGACAGCTGCTGCAGGTCTTACTAATCAGGTAGATACAGTATCTCACAAAAGTGAATACACAGCTTACATTTAAACAACCGTTTTAGTATATCTTCTCAAGAGACAATACTATAGAAATGAAATTTAGATATATTTTAGAGTAGTCAATGTGCAGCTTATATAGCAGTACAGATTTACTGTCTTCTGAGAAATAACTCAGCATACAGCCATTATTGTCAAAATGACTGACAACAAATGTGAGTGCACCCTAACTGATAATAGGGGTATACTGTGTAAGCTAGAGATCCAAACCTGTTCCAGCATGACAACACTCCTGTGGCCCACAAATGGATATACATGGTTTACATGGGTTGGAGTGGAAGATCTTGAGTGACCTGCTATAGAGCTCTTATCCTTGCTGAACACAAAATTTTTGCTTTCTTAGTAGCTAAATAGAATTTACACTTTAAAGCTAAATGGTTCCCTTGGTCCCCAATGGTTTGTCAATGTTCTTAATTCTATTCATCTAATTTTTTTTTTCAGTATGCAGGAGGAATCTATACTCTTTAAATGTCTCTGTGGATGATTAGTATTATTGTTTTTCAGACAGGTTTTATTAGAATCATTGTCGGTTTCTACTTAAAAACTTGAGGGTACATTGAAGAACATTGGGATGCCTCTCATTAAATTTAATCGCACTTGACATTCTACTAAATTTCTCAAAATTGTGTTCTGTCAAAAAATCAGGGACATTATATATATATATATATATATATATATATATATATATATATATATATATATATATATATATATATAAAATGGTTAAGTATATAAAAAGTTAATCTGGGTAAGTAATAGCTATTAAATTCGGACACCCGGTTTAGTTTCCTAAAATCATTACAGTGTTGGAGGCTCTTGTCTGGTTTTAATACTATTACAATGTTGTTGGACCAGGGCTCTGGTTGGCTCTTCAATGATTCTGTCCCTGAACATTTTGCTTACTTCCTCCTCAATAGCCTGATGATGGGCTTTGGGGACACTGTAGGGCTGCTGGCGTACTACCACACATGGTGCTGTTTTTATGTAATGCTGCAATATGTAGGTCAGGCCCTGTGACAGTGAAAACACATCCCTGAAATTAGCCAACACTTCTGAGACTTCCTGATGCTATGACTGCTACAGGTCTTCTTTCCAGGTCTTAGTGCCCGCTGCGGTATCTGTGGGGTAGTGCAGAATTATGACAGGGTGGGGACAGGTTCCATCTATTTTTGTTAACAAAGTCATAAGGTATATTTGTGTGTTTGGTCTCTTACTGAGCTGTTGCACTGGGAACCAGAAGCAGCACTCAGTCCCCCATCTGGAATTCCCATGGCAGAGCACGTCGGTTATACACTGGCTGTTGCTCTGCCTGAGCCTCTTTCATATGTCATTTCACGATGGGGGTGACTCTTTGATCTCCCTCTCATCTTCTTGCATCTTGAATGTTGTCAACCCTGTAGCTGCTTGAGGTGTTTTTTCACTGAGAACAGGGCATATTAGAGAAGAAAGTCCTAGTTTCTCTCTTTCTCTTCTGTTAACCATCACAGCATTCTCTTTAGCATCTGGCTAAATCCTTCCATCAGGCCATCTGTTTGCAGGTGGTAAATTGACATCCTTTTGTGCTTGATCTGCAACAGCCGGCAGAGATCTGACAGTTCAGAAACAAAGTACGTACCTTGGTCCATCAGGATGTCCCTGGGTATTCCTACCTGGCTAAAGAGAAGCAGCAGTTCCCGAGAAATGTTTGTTGTGGTGGATTTCTGAAGTGGAACTGCTTCAGAATACCATTAGGTGTAGTCCACAATACCAGTATATACTTGTGGCCGTGTGCAGACTTTGGCATTGGCCCCACCATATCCAAGTCAATTCGACTAAACAGCACCTCAACAATTGGAAGCAGAATGAGCAGAGCTGGGGCCGGTTTAGTGGGGGAGGTGAGGACACCACTAAGAGGTTATGCATCTCTGCTTAAATGCCTCGCATTTGCCTGGTGGAGTCTCTCCATGGTGTTGCGCATCCAGAGGTGTCCAGCTAGTGGGTGTTTTTGTGGGACCACTAAGAGATCCTAGAGATCCTGGTAGTAGAGGAGCCTACCCTTTGTAAAGAAGTATGTGGAAGTATGGGGATGGTAGTGGTTGGTTGCCTACCCGGTTTTCCCCTTCTATTTGCAACACTTGTCCCCAGCAGTTTTCATTGTCCCTATCTTGGTCCTTGAGTGCTGGTCGGGTTTTAAGATCTTCCACTGTTTCTTATCCTTTTTTTCTCTTCAGCGGTGTGGTGCTGAGAACAGCATGTAGCAATAGCAAGATCTCTTTCTTTAGTGCATCAAATTGTGAATCGGATAGTGAAATAGTGCAGGGTATGGAGTGGGGATTTTTAGTGAATGTGAAGCTGTGTAGGTGTGAGGAAGGCTTTGATCCTGAGGGAGGCAGGTTGTCCTGCTGAGGGTTCCCGGTAGAGCTGGTTCGTGGTCTGGGCCGGTCTCAAGCCTGAAGAGTGGTGTCATCTTTGCTGCTGCCATTGCCTGAACAAAGACATCTGGCATTAGTGGAAACGATTTAATTTTCCTCATCTGCTGCCGTGGCTCTCCTTTTATACACTGCCAGTTTCTCCTTCATGGTGAGGAGCTGCTCTGTTTGTCCTTTGGATATAAAATCTGACCCACATGACTCATCTGAAATGGAATAATTTAATCAGCTTTAAATTGTGGGCTCCCACCCTATGAATGCAAGAAGAGACTGTGTACATTGATGAACAAAATCTAACTTTTCTGCATACTGAACTAGTGGCACTCAAACATAAATTCTTCCTAGGGCCTTCAAATGTCTAGAACCAGCCCTCCATTAGTGAAACAAGTGAGAGAAATGCTTACACTTCCCCTGCTGGAAGTTTGTTTGCAGCCTGCTTGCCTGGATTGTGGCAAGACACATATCAATCTCTCTCTCTCTCTCCCCCTCTCTCTCTCTCTCTCTCTCTCTCTCTCGCTTTCTCACTCTGTCAGTAATAAACCTATACAGATATAAATCATCACCTAAATTTGTATTTCCAAACGCAATAATTATGTACAGTATAGCAGTAAGTATGTTCTCATTTTAAATAATCCACTGCTAATAAGATTATTTCTCTTTCGATAATGGCATTCGATATAGCCATGTTCTATTTGTTAATGTGAAGTGAGATGTAGCCTCTATTATCACACCCAAATCATCACACAGATTAATTTGATCTTATAAATTTGTAAAGAAAATAATTAAATAAGCTTTACTGTGAATTTAGTTTGACTAAGATTAATCTGGGTGTCAGACTGCAGCTCAAGTTGTAGTGATGATGGTGGAGATAAGTGGTTAAACCCTTGAAACTGCATGCGTAGAGACAGTCTTGTTCATCTAGTGCTAGAATGTTAATGTTAATTGAATTAAATGTTATTGTTGTATTTTTTTCTTTCTAACATACCTAAGACAGACTCCACATTCTTTAAAACTTGACTGAAATAAAACCAAAATGTGAACTTCGTTACGCTTCTAAAGGAATCATTTGGAAGCTTTGGTTTAAGAGATAAAGCAGTGAATGGTGGAGGTGGGTTCCATTACAAATAACAAATATTACAATATAACAATTTTTTTTAAGTTTATTTCAAACTAACACACAAGATGTGATTGGGTCAGCCCAATGTAAATGTCTCATGGCCAGTTTGTCTGGAAAAAAAAAAAACTCTCCACATACTTTTTTTTCAAACTTTAAGACCTTAAATATTAACTCTTATTTACCCCACCACTCACACACATTTATTGACCAGACATTTATTTGTTGGATATTGACACCCATTGACCAATACTTGGTATAGTAACTGAAACTGATTTAGAAAATATGAAAAACTAAGAAAATATCAACTTTGCACATCTAAATCTTGATATTTTTTGCTTATATATAGACAGAAAAAAGTGTTAAAGAACTGTTTAAAGAACTGGACAATGCTGCTAAACAATAATTAAATCCTCCTGTTTATTTCTATATTTAGTTTATAATATAATATTATTGTGGATGGTTGGTCCTACAGCTGCTATTTCTCGTAAAGAAGGTGCATGTGTACAGTAGCTGCTGCTTATGCCATTGGGACTAAACAGGGTTTTGGCCTCATTACTTGTAGGTCATGCATGATAGTTTGCCAGCATTGCTGTTATTATTGGAATTGTTGTGTCTGGTGTTGCTTGGGTGTTTTGACTCACTGCAACTATCTCTGCCAAATAATTCAAAACTAATTTATATTTTGCTCCCATTGCTGCTTTTGTATTGTTATTGTTTTTTGTTGTTTAAATTTGTTGTGACTTTATCTGTTTCTGCCAGATAGTTCAAACCTGGCCACAACCTAATTTTAAAACATAGCTCATCTTATTACTGGGATTAGAGGCAGAGGCACATATTATGCTCATCAACATCCTTGAGCATTATTTGGCTTGATTTTGTGACTGTCAGCAGCTGCAGATGGCGCTGATTCTACAAATCAAGTGAATGGCGTTTTGATCAAATCATGTTTCACAGATGTCTGCTGTTCTGTCTAAAAGTCACTTTTAAACCCATCTGCATAATATTCCTTTAGCTAGAGATATTCAGGAGGAGAAAAACAAAGGTGGATGCTGTGTGTGTGTGTATGTGTGTGTGTTTCAATTTTGTTGGCAATTGTCTTCATTGTTTCCAGTGTGAAATCTGAATACACAGCCAGTGAATTTTGATTTATAGCTTTTGATATTGGGCAAACAAAGCACTGAAATTAAGAATGAATGGGCAAGAAAGAAGTTTGTGGCATCAAGAAGGAAAGCAGTGAAGTGTGCACATTAATGTGTAAGTGTGTACACTTGCTTCAGCTTTAGCTTGCAATTCATTACGATTGCATTGTTACATGGCTGACACTCAAGTACTCAAAACCATGAAATTACAAACATCCTGGAGAAAAATTATGTTTCTTTTGGTAATTTTTTGGCATTGGAACATTTCAGCAAGCGCTTTATTGCTATATTGAGGGCAGTCTGTACCTTTTGTACCTAACATTCTACAGGCTGCATATAGACTTAAACCCTTACATGTTGTAAATTAATATCTATTAAGGTTGTCAACTCTTAATTATACATTTCTGTGTTCTTTAGCCTGTATATAATGTATTACATCATTCTGCATGGTTATAGTAACTTTAGTTTTGTGTTTCAATAGTTTTAAGGCAGCCCTATCCTAAACATGCTGTCATGCTGACTTTTCAACAAATTTGGATGAGGATAATGAGAACTGCAATATTTTTGTTGTTGTTTTGTTGTAATCAGAATGAACTGAGGCAGCTGAGGTCTGGACTGGCAAAAATAAATTAATTAATAGCCTAACACTGCATAATGTTGTGTTTTAATTCCTTCTTTGTGCATCTTTTAACTTCTTTTGTCATCCTTCATTTTTTTTGTCATTTTCCCCTAGGGAAACGGAAGGGAGTGAGGTGCAGACTGGGCAGCCCCTGATCGTGCCTCAACACATTGATGGACCCCGTTTTACAGGGGGAGGCTTCAGCCTGAAGCAAGGGAACAAAACTGCTGCCTAACCTTTCTAATCTCTTCTCTCTGTCTCTGTCTCTGTCTCTCTCTCTCTCTCTCTCTCTCTCTCTCTCTCTCTCTCTCTTTCTATCTCTGTCTTTCTCTGTCTCTCTTTTTCTCTGGGTCTGACTTGCACACTGGTTGGCTGTTTGTTCTGTGAAACCCACAATGCTTACACTGTGTAATGTTAATGTCAAAATGAAAAAGCAAAAGCCATTGTTCTCATGTGTCAATTGTTAATAAAAAAGACACATTTTTACTCATGCTAATTGCTTTGGTTTCTTTTTTTAATTTCATTAGCAGGATTGTTCGTAGTCACTGGTTGAAAGAGCATAAGCACTCAAAATATTGTTTATTATTATTATTATTATTATTATTATTATTATTATTATTGTTATTATTATTATTATTATTATTATTATTATTATTATTATTATTATTATTATTACTTCCACTCTTTCTTTCTTTTACTGTCTACTGTTCTTTTGTCTTCCATGCTTTTTGTGTTTATCTTATAGTTTAGCACTTGTTCTTTAACCTTAATTTTTTTTTTTTTCTGCAAACGTGCCTGCCTTGTTGCCTCTTTATTTCTGTCTCTCCCAAGCATATGCTAACAAGGTGAAAGGTCCTGATTGTCTATTCTATCTCTTTTAAACTAAATTAGATTTCCTTATACAGTCAAAAAAGATAAGAAAATGTCAATCATTCGCCAGACACATGCAATACATTGATTAAAACTGTAAGCAAGCATGCATGTTCATCTCCGAATATTGTCTGCTGCTAAAAAAAAAGTTATCCTTTTTAAGACCCCTGCATGTTTCTTTTCCTTGTAATCAAGGAAGCGGTCCTTTTTCCTCCTCTTTACATGTAATTCACTGTTTATATGTTCAAAGTTTAGAAACCTTTTATTAATTAACAAACAAAAACCTATAGCTTACTTTTAATGTAAAACGAAATCTCATTTTAAATGCAATTTAAATGTATTAATGTTGCATATTTTGGACGACACAACTTGCACGTGCTATTGGTTCTTTAATGTGTCTTATATGAATATGCTAATGCTTACACATTCACAGTAGTGTTTTTTTTTTTTATTATTGCCACAAATGTAAGGGCTATGATTAACTTACCGAATAGTAACAGACATAAACCATTAAACTCAACAGTAAAATAAAGCAATGATAAAGTAAAAATGCCACACAACGCGCCGGCACGTTTTTCGACCCCTTTAAGAGTGGGGGTGCTGTGACAATTATTTGCTGTATGTGTGCCTTATGGCGGATTTTGGTGCTTAATTTAAGACTTGGTGCATCGTTAAAACAGATGTTTAGTGATTACAATTGTTTTTTTCTGTAAAGAGTAATAAAGAATAGCGGACGCTGCGGATTAAATGTAATTTAATTTAGTAATTTAGTTTAGAAAAGATGATGATGATGATCAGGAATGCCTCTGTTCTTAGTCATCCAGCAATTTCTTGTTGCTTTCTGACTTGTTTATTGTTAGCTTTATAAACTAGCTACTAGTAGTATGTTGAAAAAGCTGCACAATGAAAGGAAATAGGTTGATGGGCTGAAAACAGCACGCAATGAGAAAGAACTAATTGACATTTCACCAAATAGATTAAAACTAAAGTAATGAGTCTGGTTTGAAAATGTAAGTAGTAGAAAGTACAAATATTTGTTTAAAAAAATTTAATAAGTGAAAGTAAAAAGTTGTCCAAAAAACAAAAAGTGAAGTAAAGTACTGATACCAGAAAAATCTACTTAAGTACAGAAACGAAATATTTAGATATTCATTGCAACTGTCAATGGTTTGAATGCTATGCCTGATTGGTGTAAACATAGTGCTCAAGATAAACTTTTTTGCATTTAATCAATGTTTCTTAATCCTGCCTTCATGTCATTTGTGTTATTTAATAAGTTTATTCAGCCAGAATACAGTATCCTTACACATTCTATCAGCTATTAATGTACTTTCAGTAGCTAATTTAGATGCATCACTGATACACCTTTCAACCATCCAGCAAAAATTATACTGAGAAAATAAAGATATAATAAAATAATTTATAAAAGACAAATTGATTAATGATGCGTGCTTTAAGAAATTGTTAATGAATCATGAATAAGAAACATCTTCAATTGAGTTACTTAAAAGTGATGGCACCACTTGAAAGATGGCATTATAATCACCAGTTGAACACAAAACAAGAACATTTTGGTGTTCAGAAATTCGTCAGAAATATTCTTCTATTCTTCGGTTGTAGAAAGATGAAGAACATAGCCAAAAACGAGCACAGCATGATCTGAGAAGTATCACGCGCATCTCTCTCTCTCTCTCTCTCTCTCTCTCTCTCTCTCTCTCTCCTGGCCAGTATACAGCTCCTTCCCTTTGTGCTGCGTTTTACTTCATCAGATAGTTTGAACGTGAACAGTTTAGCTGAAGAGAACCTGCCTAAAAAATAACGGGAGAGCGCGCGCGCTCAGCATCCACCATACAAACAGATCCCAAGCTATGACAATTCGGTGTCCCCAGCTCCGGTTTGCAATAACTATAAAACGGTTATCAGGCACGCACTTGACTTTGTTTAATTGGCTCGTTTAATTGTTGCATTTCGGTGCCATCTCTGGGGCGCTCTTAAAAAGACAGAGACGTCCGAAACGACGCGCGCGCTATCATCGCTCCGACTGCGGCTGGGAAATTGCTGGTTAGTTTCTTCGCGCGCGAGAGAGACTCCAACCCGTTCAGGATGAAGTTCACGTGGACGCGGAAGGCGCGCGCATTCGAAACTGAGCAAAGCGCGCACCGGGACCTCGAGGGAGTGTTTGGCGCAGCGGCCGCAGAAGGCGCGTCCCCGGGGGGCAAGAGGAACGCGGAGGCGCGACCGAAGGTATTCGGCGGAAAATCCTCGGACGCGCTGCTGTTCATGGACGCAACCGCGAAGACGCGAAAGTCACGCCTCTTCCAGAGCAGAGGAGCCCAAAGTGATCAGCAGCACCTTTGCCCTGGCTGGAGACTCCGCTCACAACCACGTTGATGCATCCGGTATGGGGAAATAAAGTCCTCAGGTGGGCGCGGGAGAAGATGTTCTATAGTGAATAAAGTGGTGTGTACGTCATGACTTGGTCCGCTTAACGTATTCGAGCCTAATATCAATTAAGCTCCATCTTAACATAAGTAGTTTTTTTTGCATATCTGTGCTTTACTGAAGAATTTTCATTTGGGAAGAATTTTACTGTAACTTCACTATATTTCACTGTTAAATATCTTACTTTTTGAACTCATCAGTTCAACAGCATGAAGAACATTTAAAGTTTTAAATTATCTAATATTGGACTCTGAAAAAGGATTGTCTCCTTACTTGTTTTGCTCAACCTTACTGCAGCTTTTCACACCATTGATCATAATATCCTCCTTTCTAGACTAGAAATGTAGAAACTAGAAAAAGAAACAGCTCTCTCCTGACTTGTGTCTTATTTGACTAATCAGTTTGTTGATGTAATTGGTGAGTTCTCCTGAGGTAAAGTTTGGTGTTCTGCAAGGATCTGTCTTAGGCCCACTGCTTATGCTGCCTCTTGGGGGATCCCTGGTGGTTTAGTGGTTAGGATGCGGCACTCTCACTGCTGCAGCCCGGGTTCGATTCCCATCAGGGAACCAACCCCAGCCATCAAGGTTGCACAAGCCAATGCAAGCTAAGTGCCAGTCCCAAGCCTGGATAAATGGGGAGGGTTCCATTAGAAGGGCATCCAGCATAAAAACATGTGCCAAATCGAACATGCGGATCATGAATACAGATGATCCGCTGTGGTGAACTCTAACAGGAGAAGCCAAAAGAAAGGTTTTTTTTTTTTTTATATGCTGCCTCTGGGTTAAATTTTACATAAACATTCTATTTGCTTCCATTGCTATGCTGATGATGCAGTTGTATATTTCGGCACAGCCAGATGTAAGAGATCAGCTTAACAATGTTGAGGAGTGTGTAAAGGACATCAGACTGCGGATACTTGATAACTTCCTTCTGCACAACTCAGATAAGATGGATGTACCTTTAGTAGCACCGCATGCAGCTAGAAGTTACCTTTCTGATCATGTAGAATTTTTGAATGGTCTTTCTGTCTCAGTGTACAGCAGTCAAAGACCTTGGTGTGATTACTGACCCTAGTCTGTCCTGTGGGGCTCATCTAAATAACATTACCAGGATAGCCTTCTTTCATCTTAAAAATAAAA
The DNA here is from genome assembly GCF_014805685.1 of Silurus meridionalis. Classification (NCBI taxonomy): domain Eukaryota; kingdom Metazoa; phylum Chordata; class Actinopteri; order Siluriformes; family Siluridae; genus Silurus; species Silurus meridionalis. Next base: position 11,182,458 of record NC_060907.1, read on the forward strand.
TACTACTACTGATGTATTAAGCACTCAACGGTCTCATTCCACAGTATCTGAGTGAACTTCTGTACCATTATGATCCCCCACACCTACTTAGATCAAAAGGTGCAGGATATTTGTTGGTACCTCAAATAATGAAGACTACAGGAGGGGGCAGATCTGGAGTAATCATGGATATAGAGTGTTTTGTGAACTTTTGAGAAGTTTGTATGCTGTTGTCCCCTCAATCTCATGTGTTCACTCAGGTTTGTTGACAGTGGTGTGGTGGGCTGTCTCTTATCCCAGAGATCCCTCATGTCTGTTACGGTCTGGTTCTCCCTTTAAGTTATGCTCCCATAGCGAGTCTTGCTGGAGTCCCCAACTGCACAGTGTTCTTAAAATTTATACAACAATAAGGATACTTGATAATCAATATCTCTCTCTCTCTCTCTCTCTCTCTCTCTCTCTCTCTTTCTTTCTCTCTCTCTCTCTTGGTCAAGTTAAACATGCTCCTAAGGTACCAGTGACCAGTGTTTCTGCCCCTCTTCTTAAATCTGCCTGCTTCGTCCTGGCCTGCCTCTGGATGTTGTTCTCTTTGATTGGAGGCCACTCTGTGCAGCTGGGGATGGTTTCACATCAATGGCCTGGAGATCCATAAAATTACAGAGTAACACAGGCGCTTTGGATTTGGACTGTATTTAATGTCAACACTCTGCTACAATGATTTAGGACTACAGTATTCATTTGATCACCATCGCTACACACCTCAACATCGTTTAGCTGTAATAATAATGTATAATGTTATAATGTAATAATAAGCTGTAATTTGGTGCTAACCAGATGAGGATGGGTTCCCTCTTGAGTCTGGCTCCTCTCAAGTTTTCTTCCTTATGCCATCTCAGGGAGTTTTTCCTTGCCACAGTCGCCACTCATTAGGGACAAATGTACACTTTTAAAGAACAATCTTATTTATTCTTTCTTACCACGTTATCTGAGTAAAGCTGCTGCTTTGAGTCTATTGTTAAAAAAATTATACAAATAAAAATGTATTCAATTGAAAAATTGGTTATTGAGAATGATTCATTTAACAGAATGTCATACATTTAACCAATAATCTGTATAAAGCTGCCACCTATTGTAAAGATCAACGACAAATAAATGATAAAAAAATATAACATGAAGTAATTACATGATCTGTTGTTGATCTGCTATTTTATTGGCATTGAATGCTGTGTGCAGCATATTTCATCAGGAGGAGAAAAATCCTGTGTGCAGCAGCTGTCAATAAGAGATTCTCCTCACACACTGAGAAAGATAATAATAATAATAATAATAATAGTAACAATAACAACAACAATAATAATAACATTAATAATGGCTCAAAAAGCCAGGTATGGAGGCGCTATGATCCAGGGAGTCCGTATGCAGCCACGACTCCGTAAAACACATTAAGCTGCCCTCTCTGTATTCCTTCTGGGTCCGAATCAGCATGCACAATGCGTCCATCTTATTACACAAGGACCGCAAGTTCTCCATAATGACAGACGGGACCGGCAGTTTAAATCTCCTCCACTTCACTCTTATATTCTTACTGGCTCTGTACCTCCTCCTGATCTCCGGGGAATCTCATGCCTGACTCCAGTAAGAAGCTCTGGTTTGGAAAGTGCAAGCAGCTGATTGCATGTGTACTTAAACACGGCATCACTGTGCTCGCCAACACTCCTCACAAAAAGTGCCAAGAGCAGCAGAAGGACCATAAAAAAGTGTAAAACCTGTGTTGTAATAATATTGAGTGTGTAAAATTAAGTTAAAAAGTTAAAAAACATTAAAAGGTAAAAAACTAAGAAAAAAAAAGTTCGAAAGTGGGAAAAGAAAAAAGAAATGGCATCGGAAAGCTGTCAATTAACTGTTAGGGGTGGGACTATATTCTTAAGTGTGTTTGTATTGGAAAGTGACGTCACGCACATTCGAGGGGAAATGGCAGTAATAGATGAATTTTGCAGAACGTTTGAACAATGGAGGTAGTCTGTGAAATTGTGGGGGACATAATGATGCTCATGCAACAAGCTGATGACAGTTCATACTCTACAGATTTCCTCTTACTCAGAAGCCATTTAGCTTTGGACAGGTTAAATGAGTCTGTGGCCTTGACGAGCACCAACATCAGTAATGTTGTCTTCGCCAAACTAAGTGAAATGGCTACAAGGCTTTTTTGAATGACAGAACAACTAAAGGATCAGGACATCCTTTCATGGACATACCGTTAGAAATGATTGAGCGGACCATCTGTAGAAGACTGGAACAGCATAGATTAAGGTAAGTAAAGTTTTCATAGATGTGGAAAGAACTTCACTGACAGGCGTTCTTGTAAAGGCGACATGGCTTGTCAGACATAGCAACAGTAAGGAGGCTGGGTTTTTGCGAAGAGTCCATTTCTTATAAATTTATGAAAACTGTATTTAAGTTAATCTCGTCAACAAAACCAAGAACTAAATACAAACTGTAAATAACACCATTCACTTGTTCAAAATTGATGTATTATGTAGCTGACAAGAGTTGTTTCAAGAAACTCCCTGTATGATCAAAAACACAAGAGACTCAGTTTCGCAGGTCCTACATGTGTCCTGGCTGATCCACCTGAACCGGGTGAATTCAGCGGATCCGTTGGACTCGTATCACATGGTGAATTAGTTGGATCCAAAGGGACTTGTGAGTGGGATTCATGAATTCACGGATTCTGTGAATTCTAAGGATTCATTGAGTGCCCTCCAGTGGAATTCCATGGCAAAAACAGGCAGAATCCTTACTGACTCAAGGGATTCGTGAGACTCGGATTCGTCCACTGAGTAAATCAGAAGGATTTGAATCCGTATACAGATTCGGATATCTCATCTGTACTCAATATATTATGTGTATCTATTACATACTATCCCATGGTGTTAAAAATGAAATGTAGGAGTCATCCAAAACATATGGCAAAATCCATATGAAAGTTTAGAAGGAATCTAAGGACTTAATATTCAGAATATCCAAAATCTACAGATACAAAGGCAAAAACTGGGCAAACAGGTTCTATAGTATATGTATATTTTTATATTGTAAATCCATTTTTAATTTCTTAAATACATAAATGAAACTAGCAAATATTAGAAAACTGATAAATAAGTCTATATCTGGGTGAAAATGTAACATCCATTTTGTCTGAGGATTATGCAAACCTTTGCTCTCAACTATATATTCTATTAAAAAAGGAGGTTTTTTTTCTAATGTTTAACATTACTGGAAGTAAAAATAGTACAAATTAGCATGTAACCAACTGTTAAATGGACTTCAGTTGGGCTCATGTAAACAGCTTGTTTACATCTTTTTTAGAACCTAGTGCAGCATGTCATCTAAGTGCTAATTGAAGCTCCATCTGTGCCAAAAAGCCATGGCTAAGTACTCTGAATGTGTATGCAAGAACCAGTTGACAAATGAGAGAGATGAGCTGCTCTCCAAAAAAAAGCCCACAACCAAGCAATATGAGGCTGAGGAGGTAAACACGAAGGCCCAGGGGTCTCATTTCTAACCGTGTATATGTATTTAAATTCTCCAAGAGTTTGTTTTTAATAGATCAGTTGATTGGAGAATGTTTATAAGTATACAAATATATTATATTAATAAAAACAAACTTGATGGGAGAATGTGCGCACCTGCAAGTAAAATATGAGCCATGTGTACGCACATTCTGGAGACAAGGGGAATTGGCCACACAGATAGCAAGGTGGTGAAATGATGTCAGGTTGTAAAAGTAAATGTGAAGAGAATGATGATAAGTATTGATGCCTCACACACATTTAATTACACTCCACATCATATGTTAGATTCATATTATCATGAAGATTAAGTCCAGCAGTGTTATTTGTGCTTGTACTGAATGATAATTATTTCATTAAGACCTTCTAATTAAATCCAAATCAAATCTTAAATCAGAATTAATTCTAAATATTTAATCAGCACTGTCTCTCCATCACACTGTCCCATTGTATGGGAGAACAGGAGGAGGAGATGGATGCATAGAATACAGGATTGCATCAAATGCTATGTACAATGGAGGCCGATTTAGATTTTCTTAGATCTGTGCTCTTGGATCTTTGTGCTGACTTGGGACCAGTACTAGAGAAGGCAACATGCGGGAACCATGCCATCCCGGTCCAAATACAAGTCCTCACCACTGTAGCAATTGGTTGTTTATATAAATATAATATATAAACTTTCTAACTAAGACCTTCTTTGGATATAAAATAATTTTATTAAATCTCATTCTATAGGTCCGGTTTATCACAGCCTCCAGATGCATCAGGTGGCAGACTTCTTTACCATCTGGCAAAAATATGCAAGATTATCAGGGTGTGTGGTGTTTTAGATAGTGTGGCACTGAGGGCTGGTATCCCTCTCCCTCCTGACCTCCCTCCCTGTAAGCAGTATGCCAGAAAAGTGCAAGAACCCAAGATGTCATGCGGTATTTGTAGGAAAACGAAAAAAAAAAAAAAAAAAAAGCTTCATTTTTTAATAACATCTTTCAATAATTCTGCAATTTCTTGCATGTTTTTTCTCATCTGCTGTAGCTTATTTGAAATCATGTTGATAGCATTTATCTTGTCTCTCTGAAGCTGCAGGTTAGTGTCAGTGAACCCCCGAACCACTTCTAAACGTGCCATGATTCTTGACCGCTTGACGACATGACCACTTCTTGATTCGTGCCGTGTGCATAATTTATTTCATCATTGCTACACACACACACACACACACACACACACACACACACACACACACACACTGAATGTACAAAAAAATCCACATTTTGTTAACCTAGTTTAAATTCTGTTAACCTTATTCCTCTATGGTCTCAATCATGTCAGTGTCTCCCTCCTTTTCCGACAGAATCCCACATGAGCTGACCTCCCCAATATGCAGTGGTGTACGAAGTACACAAAGCATGTACTTGAGTAAAAGCAGAGATACAGTAGGTAAAAGTAAAAGTGGTCCGTTTAAACTTTCACTTGAGTAAAAGTACGAACGTATTTGCCTTCAAATGTACTTAAATATCAAAGTACTATGATTTGTTATGGAAATAATGTCTTATTATCATTTTTATTACAAGACTCTTTGCTTAATAAACTCAGTTTATGTAAAAAGACTCTAATGTTACTCTTAGCACACCAATCCTTTCTGAGTAAGGGAACCTCTCCAGGCAGTGGGTGCACACTAGATCAGGTTCATTGACCGTGACATAATATAATATTTGACATGACTGCAAATAAGCGGTAAAAAAATAAAATTAATAAATGATTGTTTTATTTTTTTTTGCCGTGTATGCCCTTTTTTTCTTCGTGTGAGCTCTGCTTCCCGTGGAAAGATGCCCATGTCGCCTCTCCATAAATCCACCACTGCCAAACAGCAACTTCAAAACAAGTTTAAAACAGAACACATGCTCTAGATTGATTGGTGGATTGCTGTGAGCTTGACCAGTTAAGTTTTTATTCACTCATAAATAAAAATGAACGACAGATTTTTTGAAATGTAGTGAAGTTAAAGTATAACTCTCCCCGAACAAAAATACTTGAGTAAAGTACAGATACGCGAAAAACCACCTTACTTTAAGTACATTAACGAATTACATTTACTTTGTTACTGTCCACCACTTCCAGTATGCATATACAGTAAGTGCACAAAACGTTCATTAGAAAAATAAAGTCATCTTTAGAACAGAATATAAGTGCTATTAACCATGGACACACTTTATATTAAATTACTTATGTGCCATGAGAGCAAAACTTTAATGCAAGCACAGACTCTCTAACTACTAATGTTCATAATAACACAGATTCTTTTCACTAATGCAGATAAAAAAAACACTCTGTAACTCTGCTTTTAAGTTAGCTTTAAGATTTCTCTGCAGCTTTGTAGCTCATTGGATTTCCACAGAAATTTATCATGCTTTATGACCAGGAAGACTTATTTTTGCAGCTCAGCGGTATTTAGAGTTTACAGTTTCATTTGGAGCATCCCTATTTAGTCAGCAAATCAATAGCAGAAATGTGTGCATGGTTCAGTAATTCAGTTTCAGTCCAAAACATTAGTTCAGAATAGTAGATTTTATTTGCCACATATCTTTTGTTTTTCTGGTTCAACCGAGACAGAAAAGCTTGCAAATGAAACGCTTGGCCATAGCATTATGGAGAGATATGACTCCCTTGTTGGTAGGCTGGTGGTGAGAAAAAAAGGACTTTCTGTATTTTTTGTTTTGTTTACCAAGCACAACACTAGGGGAGAATTGATTGGAAGCATGCCGTGGCTGGTCACAGGATAGCGGCATTAAATTTCAGAGAAGAAGATAGCATGCGTGACAAACAAAACCTGTATACGCAACAGTAAAAAGTCAGGAATCTTACACTTCATCCTCAATTTTAGTGATATGCTTCCGTTTCCATGGCACACCATGGATCACAGCTTGCTGCACAGCTTTGATTCAAATACCTGAGAATATGCCAGTATATCCAACAGGGCAAATGTTATTTTGATAATGTTATTGATAATTGATCATTAGTTCAAGTGAATAATTTGCTCAAAAACATTTTTAGGCTAAATCCAGTAACATGAATAGGCTTTAATGAAATGTGGATGCAAAATATAACCTTAGGACAAGGATGAGGGCCAAACATATGGAGGAAAAATAAAGCATGTGAGGATGCAATGTCCTGATCTGTTTGGTGCATTTGACCACAGCACAGTTCAATTCTCCTGTCTGATTAGTTTTTGCTCAACAGACATAAATGGCACTCACTAGTTTGCTAAGATCCAATATTAACACATACTAATATTATTTTACTCAAGGTCTTCAACAGGATGCCTTTTATATGTTACTGTGAATTGGATTATTCACAATAATCCATTATTTACCATCCAACTTTAAAATTAAATCCTTTTGGCCAAAACAATCATCTAACAGCAGTGCATACTCTTTATTCCAGCTACAGCAGAACATCCAGGTGCTTCATAATGAGTGCTCAAAGGGGAAATCAGAAAAAGAAACTGGTGAATAAGTTGAAACAGCTTCAAGATGCCCATCACAAACTTCCTGTTTCAGCCACATGAATGACTCCAGTAGGTTCTTTAAGTTGTCAAAGGATTATTAAGACTGGAAAACAATACATAACCTGAGGATGAATACTTAAAGTCTTAATGTAAACAGAAGGGGAAAGTACAGCTCAGTGGTAGTCTTCTAATCAGAAAGTTGTGAGCATCTATGAGTTTAAGGGCTTTGATCAGGGACAGAGGAGTGGCTGAGATTTTAACTCACGACACTTTGGATCAAAAATCCAAAGCCTTAGCCACTAAGTACCACCAAGCAGCCACTGTTGCTTCTAACCTTCAACTGTTGTATATTTGTATAAATCATTTGTATAAATGAGATAATTGTGAGTCATTCTGGATAAGGGCACCAGCAAATGCTGTAAAATGTAAAATACATTTTACTAAAAAGTGTTAAATTCCTCTTTAGGTGGTATAAAATTTGTTCAAGACTAGCTCTGGTTGCTTTTGCTAAATCTCTTTCGTCAGATGCCTTTAAACCTGGCAGTATAACTGCCCCTGAGGATGAATTCTTGATGCACAATGACGTGAATGTTGAAAAAGACGAGCAGGCACTTGGTCGAGCAGCGGACCTGCCTCACTTTTTTCGGTTGTGGAAATGATAGGCTCTTCCACTGTGAAGACTGTTGTTTGTCTCAGGGTCATACCAATTTTTGTCACTGGTAACAATCCTCAACATAAAGGACGGGTCATTCATGACACACTGACAGAGTTCTTGCCAGATTTTGATGTGATGTTTCTTCTGCTCCTGAGTCAGCAGCCTGGGGACGAACATGGCAGCAACATAGTGCATTTTCAAATTACATATGAGAATTGCCTGGACTGTTCCGTATGACACACCAACAATGGCAGAAATGATGTGAATTGTTCTCCGACAATCATCATGCACAAGTTGCTAAATGGGATTGAGCTTGTTAAAGGTCTTCCTGATCTCTCGACGTCTTCCAGTAAAGTTCTTTTGCTCTTGAAGCGTGTGACACTCAAAACACATCATTGTTGCTTTGCCGTACACTTGCAAATTGTGTGTCGAATGTCTCCGTGGAAAATTTGCCCACTTTGACGAAGAATTTTACGTTTGCTCTTTTTCCACATGCTTTCCATGATGAATTCAGATGGTAATACACGTGGTCAGAAAAGCGAAAGTTATACACAGAATGGGCTCGTGAAGGCCGGTGCTTCTTTTTCTTCTTCTTCTTCTTTCTGCTTCTCCCATTAGGGGTCGCCACAGCGGATCATCCATTTCCATACCCACCTGTCCTTTACATCTGCTTCTTTCAAACCAAATACCTGCATGTCTTCCCTCACCACATCCATAAACCCCGTCCTTGGTCTTCCTCTTTTCCTCCTTCCTGGTGGTTACATCCTCAGCATTCTCCTACCGATATACCCTATGTCCCTTCTCTGCACATGTCCAAACCATCTCAATCGTGCTTCTCAAACTTTGTCCCCAAAACTTTCTACATGCGCTGTCCCTCTAATAAACTCATTTCTAATCCTGTCCATCCTCGTCACTCCCAACAAAAACGTAAACATCAACATACATAAGTAGCGGTGCTGAAAGAGAGCTAACGAAAACTCCCAACGAAACCCTCAACATCTTTAACTCTGCTACCTCCAGCCCCACCTCCTGTCTTTTACTCAATGCCACTGCCATTAAACCATACAACATTGCAAGTTTCAATAAACCTTTCCTTTAACCTTTGCAGATATCATTCTATCAGAAATCCATCTTGCCACTCTTCTCCACCCACTCCACCCTGCCTGCACTCTGTACATCTACTGTAGGAAAACAAAAAAGAAAAAAAAAGTCACAACTCCCTTTTATGGCTATGCTTCACAGACCCCACATCGAAAACCTTTGGCCTAGACAGTGTATTCATCACAAGAAAAACTGTAACAGTGGAGTTTTCTGAACTCTTAACCCCTTTTGCATCAATCGAAGAAAAAAAAAATTTAAAGATGGCACACAGTCTTTCCAAAAAGCCTCTCATCTAGATATTAATATTTAACTCCTAGGAATTTATCCAGTTCAAAAACCTGACTGTCAAGTGATCCACAAGGGGGCACTGCACAAGCACTGTCAACACCACACAAGGATAAGCAAGCTCAATTCCTCTGATCAGCTTCTCTATATGGAAATCTTATGCAGTTATGACTTCATCATTTTTATGCCCAGGTAAGGCATGACACGTAGCCATTCAGAGAAAATTCCATGACATAACAAGAAAGGTAAAAAAAGTACGGAGATGTAGAAGTGCAGATGAGGAGAGCCACCAGTTTAGAGTTGAAGACTCATCTTTTTACGAAGCAATTTTCATTATGTGTATGCTGGCTAGAGCATTATTCATTCTGTAATCTGATTGGTCGGATGGAATTCCAAAGGATAAATCACAGGTTTATATTGAAACACTCATTCTTACAACTTGTACAGGGACTTGTATCAAATGCTCCAAAATGTATCTGAAATATGGCTTCAGTTTTTGTAAGTTATTGAAAGAGATCAAAAAGGGAGTTGTTCAATTTTCCAAAGCTGATTGGTCAGATTACTTTCATACCTATTACTGCACGGCTCATACAGTAGACCCAGATGTAACATAAACAATACATTTATTTCAGAGGTCTTACATTTTATATGTAGTTCTTTCTATGGTAAAGGGGACCGTTATTACTGACACTGGACATATTCGATGTGTAATTTAAATGTTTTTGTAAGGAGTCTTGTTTGTGCTCTGTAATGAAACCTTGGACAGGGGTTAGCATGGAGACCAGCTATTTTAAAAATGCTCTGACCCATTTTTATAGTCATCACAATCTGGCCCTGTCAAAGTTGCTCAGATCCTTATGCTTGGCCACTTTTCCTGCTTCCAACACATCAACCTTTAAAACTGATTGTATCAAGATAATCAATGTTATTCACTTTACAGACTATTTTAGTTTGTTCAGGAGTACAAAACTCAATTTACAGTTTAATGCATTGTCGGAAAATTGTAATATGGTCTAAACTTGGCTGTGCTTTTCTGTCTTGAATAATGAGAACTGAAATAAGTAGAGGTGCTAAAAGAGGGCTAGACTGGGACAAAAAGCTAAATAAATATTTTTAAAGAAACAATGAATATTCTAAATCACATCCATAAACCTCCTCTTTGGACTTGATCTTTTCCTCCTTCCTGGTGGTTCCATCCTCAGCATTCTCCTACCGATATACCCCATGTCCCTCCTCTGCACATGTCCAAAACCATCTCAATTGTGCTTCTCTCACTTTGTCCCCAAAACGTCCTACATGCGCTGTCCCTCTAATAAACTAATTTCTAATCCTGTCCATCCTCGTCACTCCCAACAAAAACTTCAACATCAACATACATAAGTAGCGGTGCTGAAAGAGAGCTAGACCTTGACAAAAAAGCTAAATAAAGATTTTTAAAGAAACAACGAATATTCTAAATCAGGTTAGGAATTATTTATTTTCAGTGCTGGGAAGATAGATCGATTCATCTGTCAGAACATAGTTAATGTAGCTTGACACTCTGACACTCATTTTGACACTCATTCTGGGTGATGTTTTGTCATTTAGATAATTATTATTATTTAAATTGTGAAAAAAAAAAAGTAGACACCATGGTTAGTCCACGCAGATTTTGATATGCAGAGAAAATAGATAGAATATATTCTAATAAAATTTTAATTTTCCTTTTGGAAAATTTATATTCATAATGAGTTCATTTTGTCAAAGTAAAAATCAAACGGGGATAATTTTTGTGTCATTTTTATTTTTATACAGAATGAGTGGAACACCAGCTGCTGCAAGCTACAGAACAATAAATTCTCACTATAATACATATTATTATTATTATACATACACATTTCTTATATTATTACTTAACAAAAGTGATGTTGAGATTTTCATTGGGAGTGACGAGGATGGATAGGTTTAGAAATTAGTTTATTAGAGGGACTGCGCATGTAGGACGTTTTGAAGACAAGGTGAGGGAGGCGAGATTGAGATGGTTCTGACATGTGCAGAGGAGGAAAATGGGGTATATCAGTAGGAGAATGCTGAGGATGGAGCTGCCAGGAAGGAGGAAAAGAGGAAGACCAAGGAGGAGGTTTATGGATGTGGTGAGGGAAGACATGCAGGTAGTTGGTTTAAAAGAGGCAGATGTAGAGGACAGGGGGGTATGGAGACGGATGATCTGCTGTGAAAACCTCTAATGGGAGAAGCTGAAAGAAAAAGAAATTCCATAACAAAAGTAACAACAACAACAAAAATATTAATATTATTATATTATTATTATCATTATTATTATTAATATATATTAATAATAATAATAATAATAATAATAATAATAATAATAATAATAATAATAATTCCTACATACTGAAGCATTTTTTTTTCTCTTTCTTTGTCCCCTGCTTTTTTTCCGGTAGCCTTTGTTCTTTTCTTTTTGAGATTGGTCTCATTTATTTGGACTTAAGTGGATGGTTAGATTTCTTGTTGGTTGTGTGTTCAATCCTCCTGGGAGATTTCTGACACACACACACACACACACACACACACACACACACACACACATTTGGGACATCTTTCTCAGGAAAGTCTAAAAAAAAGAAACTTACCAGAGGCATTCACTGATATGCATACTGAAATGTGTGTGTGTGTGTGTGTGTGTGTGTGTGTGTGTGTGTGTGTGTGTGTGTGTGTGTGTGTGTGTATGCACGCTGGGTGTGGAGACGGAGATAAAGGAGGTGACTCAATTGAAGAAGCTATGCCTGCTACTGGACCAGAAACTGGACGTGGAACAGCAGAGACACACACAAACAGACTCCCACTATTTTTTATACCATTCTTTTGGTCACTAATTCTGAGAGATTTTTTGCTGTTCACACTCACCTCAGCCTTGTGCAGTCTTTCTCCAGCCATATGTGGTTCGTCCCAGACATCAAAGTTAGATGTTATAAAATTAAGTATTTTATATACTTGAACTTGAGTTCCAAGTCTGTTCCATCATTATGTGCCTGTACACAAAGCAAGCTACTTGAAGATTTTTGTTTAGATAGGTTGTAGTGAAAGATATTGGCCTGCATTAAAACTCTTTCCTCAACCTTAATGAACACCTTTGGGATTAAATGTAACACTTTCACCTCAGTCCTCCTCACCCTACATCAGTACCTGACTGTACTAATGCCCTTATGGATAAATGATCACAAATCTCCACAATCACACTCCATAATCTAGTTGAGCATCTTCCCCTTCATTATTAATACAGCACAATGAGACTACATGTGGAATTCAATGTTCAAAAGGCACATACCAATCTTATCGTCAGGTGTCAACAACCTTTTGTTATAAATTCAGGTAGTGTATATATATTCTTCTTTATTCTTTCTCTTGTGGCCTTGCTTTTAAAGATTTCCCTAATTTTCTTCAGTTTTTCCTCTCTTCCTTTTATTTAAAATTGTTGCCTTTATTTCTACTACTGGATTCTTTCTTTCTAGGTTGCTTTTTCTCCTTTTTTGACCTTTGCTGTTCTGTTTCTCTTTCACTCTTTTCACGATGTGTTTGTTTTTCATGTTTTTCTCTCCCTGTCTGTCTTTTCTTAGACTTTTCATTTATTTCCCATTCAATTTTCTCTACTTTGATTTTATTTCTCACTTTTTATTTTTCCTCACAATGTTTGTTTTTCCTACCTTGCTTCATTTTTCTCATTCTTAATGATTTTTTCTCCATATTTTCTAACAATTCTCTTTCCACTGCTGCTGTTTCTCTCTTTATTCTGTTCCCTCATAGTTCTCACAGCCCACTTTACTTACAGTACACCATTTCGCATTTCTTTTTGCTCAGAATGCAGATCATATTCAAACATTCTCTCCATGATCCTTTCAAAACTGTCACCGCCATCGCTCTTCTTCATGCAGGAAACATCATAATGATGATTCTTGCCTTTTTACCTCTCTACCTCTCCTGTGTCTGTCTTCCTCTTTTTCCTTCTGACTCTTTCTTTTGTTTGTTCCCTCTTCTGTCTTTTTCCCCTTTAAGCTGTAGAATTGCATTGGTTAGATAGTAGTATGTTGTTCTTCTTTAGGCCTTCACCTCTGTGCCACCGCTCCCACTTGTTTGTTTTGCTTCATTGCTCATGTTTCTCCTCCCTTGAACCTGCTCTATTTTCACTTTATTTTCAGTCAATCTCTGAGACATATTGTAATTCTGTCTTGTGAATGCTCTTGTACACCCATCTAAATTGTCCCCTGGAGATACTCATCAGTGCTACTGGGAGTGGGGATGCACGCACTCCAGAGAAGGACAAATTTTGGAGGAAAAACAGCATTTAAAAGCAAATTTTCCCCATGGCTTTAAAAAATTTACAATAAAAACATTCATTTGAAAACTTCAGAAAAAGAAACCAAGTTTGCACTTTGGCATGAGAGAGCGAGAGAGAGGGGGTGTTACTCAGTTACTACAGTAGTTAATCCTCTCACACTCTCTCTCTCAGCATAGTTTCTATAGCATAGTTTTATAGTATAATACTAGTATGATAATTTTCTCCAAAGATTGTAATATTTCAATATTAATACTGTGATTTAATCTTCCCTGTTACTGTATGTAATATGGCATTTTGGATTCAAGCTATTTTTTTAATCCCATCTTTCTCTTGTGTATTTCTTTCCTTGTTGTCTCTTTCTTTACTGCTTCTCAAGATTGCTTCTTACCTTACTAATTTCTTATTCCTCACTACTTCTCTTTCCTTAGTTACTTGAAATTTTTGTTCCACTGCTTCTGCCTTTCTTTTATTCCTCATGATTTATTTTTCTTTGTGACTGTTTCTCTTTTAGTTTTCATCAGTTCTTTTCCCCTATTCTTTATTTCTCCTATTTCTCACACAGTGTGCCACAATAGGTATAGTCCTTCTATTTCTTCACTCTCAGTGCCGAGCCTCAATAAATATTCCCCAAAGACTGCAGTATCTCCCTATTAATTCTATAGATTTAAATCATAATGTAATATTATTGAAGGTCATGGCAATTATGTGAACAAGAACTAGTTTTTGGATTTCAAACTTTAAATCAGTAAATTAAGGAAAGCTAAAATAAATTGAACCTAACTAGAACATGCATATAAGCTGAGACATACTCCTAATTCTTGGGCACTTTTATCCAGTCACCCGTTGCTTCCCATCACACCCTGAAGAAGCTAATTATAACGTCTGACATTAATAATGACATTAATAATGAATTCCAACTTTCAGAGGGAAATTATTACTGTACAAAAGGCATGGAGAGTCGTGAATGTCCTGGATAATCCCAACCAAGCACATGATGTTACTTTTGTGTCCTGTGCTTATGCACGAGTTGAGCTGGAAGCGCAGAGCAGCAGCGTCACATAGACATGAGAAAGTCCTCCTATTTCTGTCCATATACTTCCATGCTGGGTTGCTTTTGGGTTTTAGTGTATGTTGATTTATTGTGTGTGTGCATGTGACAGAAAACCACATATTATATTCTCTAAGTTCTTCAGTAAACTAAGTAAGTGAGACATTGTCTGGTGTGTCTTCAATTACAAATCATCTCTTTCAGTTTTAATTGACTTCTTGCTGCGTCTCACACCCATCCAAATAGAGCAACCTCCAAACCCCCACCACCACCTCCAGTTTAATTACATTATAATCCATGTCTATATCTATTCTGGCCTTACATATATATTAAAGTAAGTAAGTATAAACATTTACTGAGTATACAGACTGAGGTCACATTGTTTAAAACTGAAGTGCAGATAAAGTTTATTTTTTTTTATTATTTATTTGTTTTATTTTCTGTAATTATTTATTTTTTTTATTTATATAATTTACCTGTCTAACATTTACGCTCCTCTCATTTTCCTCTGATGTTTGGTCTGCAATAACGTCTCTAGGTTACGTTTGTAAACCTGGTTCCCAGAGGGAACAAGGTGCTGCGTCAACAATGCTTTGGGAATGCCTCTTCATGACCAAGCTCTGAACTACGTGTGTAATCTGTCCAACAGAGGTGCATGTGACGTAGCGACCAGGGAGCTACAAAAGCACATAAGGTGGAGACTGCAATAGCTTCAGATAGGGAAGGAATTGCTTGCAAGATGCAGCATCTCATTCCCTCTCCATTCTTTTTACACGCTACAATCCGTCACGCACCCCGAGATCTCAAAACTCTGGGCTTCTAGTAGTTCCTAGAATAGCAAAGTCCACTAAAGGTGGTAGATCATTCTCACATTTAGCTCCTTAACTCTAAAATAGTCTTCCTGACAGTGTTCGGGGCTCAGACACACTCTCCCAGTTTAAGTGCAGATTAAAAACATATCTTTTTAGCAAAGCCTACACAAAACATATGTCTCACAATATGACCTTGTGCTCCAGAACATCTGATCACATGCACATTATCAACTTGTGCTGTTAATATCATGAACAGCAGCTACGCTAATTTCTCTCCACTGCTTCTCTTTCTCTCCCCATCCCGAGGTTTGGCCAGCTCCAGTCACGTCCCACCTCATGAAGATTATGGACCTTTGAAGAAGTACAGTGAGGAAAATAAGTATTTGAACACCCTGCTATTTTGCAAGTTCTCCCACTTAGAAATCATGGAGGGGTCTGAAATTGTCATCGTAGGTGCATGTCCACTGTGAGAGACATAATCTAAAAAAAAAAATCCAGAAATCACAATATATGATTTTTAAACTATTTATTTGTATGATACAGCTGCAAATAAGTATTTGAACACCTGTCTATCAGCTAGAATTCTGCCCCTTAAAGACCTGTTAGTCTGCCTTTAAAATGTCCACCTCCACTACATTTATTATCCTAAATTAGATGCACCTGTTTGAGGTCGTTAGCTGCATAAAGACAACTGTCCACCCCATACAATCAGTAAGAATCCAACTACTTACATGACCAAGACCTGTCCAAAGACACTAGAGACAAAATTGTACACCTCCACAAGGCTGGAAAGGGCTACAGGGAAATTGCCAAGCAGCTTGGTGAAAAAAGGTCCACTGTTGGAGCAATCATTAGAAAATGGAAGAAACTAAACATGACTGTCAATCTCCCTCGGACTGGGGCTCCATGCAAGATCTCACCTCGTGGGGTCTCAATGATCCTAAGGAAGGTGAGAAATCAGCCCAGAACTACACAGGAGGAGCTGGTCAATGACCTGAAAAGAGCTGGGACAACCGTTTCCAAGGTTTCTGTTGGTAATACACTAAGATGTCAAGGTTTGAAATCATGCATGGCACGGAAGGTTCCCCTGCTTAAACCAGCACATCTTAAGTTTGCCAATGACCATTTGGATGATCCAGAGAAGTCATGGGAGAAAGTCATGTGGTCAGATGAGACCAAAATAGAACTTTTGGGTCATAATTCCACTTAAAGTGTTTGGAGGAAGAAGAATGATGAGTACCAGCCCAAAAACACCATCCCTACTGTGAAGCATGGGGGTGGTAGCATCATGCTTTGGGGGTGTTTTTCTGCACATGGGACAGGGCGACTGCACTGTATTAAGGAGAGGATGACCGAGGCCATGTATTGCAAGATTTTGGGGAACAACCTCCTTCCCTCAGTTAGAGCATTGAAGATGGGTCAAGGCTGGGTCTTCCAACATGACAATGACCCGAAGCACACAGCCAGGATAACCAAGGAGTGGCTCTGTAAGAAGCATATCAAGGTTTTGGCATGGCCGAGCAAGTCTCCAGACCTAAACCCAATAGAGAATCTTTGAAGAGAGCTTAAACTCTGTGTTTCTCAGGGACAGGCCAGAAACCTGACTGATCTAGAAAATATCTGTGTGGAGGAGGGGGCCAAAATCCCTCCTGCAGTGTGTGCAAACCTACAAGGAAACGTTTGACCTTTGTAATTGCAAACCAAGGCTACAGTACCAAATATTAACATTGACTTTCTCAGGTGTTCAAATACTTATTTGCAGCTGTATCATACAAATAAATAGTTTAAAAATCATACATTGTGATTTCTGTTATTTTTTGTTTTTAGATTATGTCTCTCACAGTGGACATGCACCTACGATGACAATTTCAGACCCCTCCATGATTTCTAAGTGGGAGAACTTGCAAAATAGCAGGGTGTTTAAATACTTAATTTCCTCACTGTAAATGCCGAACTCACAAACATCCCGAACCATCTAGAGACATACCAGTGCCAATTGGATCCCACTACATGTGTGGTTTTGACATTGGACCTCCTGGAGTGTTAAAGGCTCTGGCATGGAGAAGCTGATGCTGGATCTGTGATGATCACAAATGTTGAGCTCAGTAGCTCCTAGTTTTATAACCATAAAGACTGTAGAAGACTGTAGAAAGATCATTACTTATAATCTTATACTCCAGTGCTCATGTTAGTTCTAACTCTCCAGTGTTCTGTATTATTGAAAGATTTGTGATCAAACTCTTGATGTCACCCAACTGAGGATGGGTTCCCCTTTTGAGTCTGGTTCCTCTCAAGGTTTCTTCCTCATTACATCTAAGGGAGTTTTTTCTTGCCACAGTCGCCATGCACACCGTTCACCTTGACTGTTGATTTCTGTAAAGCTGCTTTGAGACAATATCTGTTGTGAAAAGCGCTATAGAAATAAACTTGACTTGACTTGACTTGACTTGACTCTGGGAACCAGGGTTACATACGTTACTTCAGGAACTTGAGCTGCATCAGCAACTCTTTGGGAACAAGAGTACAACACCGCCAAACTGACAAATCCCTGTCTATTGTGGATAGGCACAGTCAGGTCGAAGGACTTATGGGCCAAGAGTGGTAGCTCCTGGTAAAGACTGTAAAACCTGATGAAGGGCAGAGCGGTGGACCAGCCACACAGCATTGCAAATGTCCTGGAGAGAAACCCCAGAGGAAAAGGCCTTAGAGAGACACACTTCGGGTTGAGTGAGCCCTGACCCCGAAAAAAGAGAGGAGACCAGAGGACTCATAAGAAGAGGAGATAGCATCCACACTCCACCTGCTAAGGTTCTGCGTGTCTGCAGGAACACCCCTCTTATACGGACCATAGCAGACAAACAGCTTTCTCCACAGGGAAGTTCTGTGGACATATGTGTCCAGGGCGAGCGATTAAGCTTCTCTTGGTCCCAAAAGCGAGGAGGATAGAATGACTGGAGCACAACTAGCCATGGGGCAACAAAGGGCACCTTGGGAACATAGTTGCGATACCCAGCGGAAACGTGTCACTAAAGGGCATTAACAACTCCGGACGGGGGGTAAAATAGAGTGCCCCCTGCCTGAGAGAGAAGATCCTGAGAGGAATCTCCCAGGGAGGGAAGGGCTACCAGGTCCACAAACCATGGCCAACCCAGCCAACAAGGGGCTGCCAGAAGGAGATGGACTCATACAGACACCATGGCATCCAGTCCAAGAGGAGCTGGGTGAGCAAGGGAAAACCAGAGGAGACAGTGCGTTTGATGTGTAGTTGATGTGCCACAAGAGATGGGGCCCTTTTAATAGACCTTCTATAGAGTGGCCATGGTTTACATTACACGAGGACAAGGAGGACAGGGAGATCCTGTCATTGCATAACGCTTTGAAGTGGACGCATCCCTCATGGTGTGGGGGGAAGTCATAAATGGCTGCTCTGCAAAGGTCTTTGGGAAATGTCCCATCTGCTGTGGCACATCAATTGTTGAGAGATGGGTAAGAGTGCAGTCACTGGGTAAGAACCCATTAGTGACAGGTTTTCTTTGCGGTCTCTGAGGCCTCCGGGATGATCTAGAGTGCCTGTGTGGGACTTGGCCATTGTCTTGGAGGCCCTGTCAAAGCCTCCTTTAAGCCATAGATAAAGGTGCCTTTGAGGTTCCTCACAGTCAAAACTGTGTTTCTCTTGGCCATCTCCTCTTCAGGTCCTCTCTGTGGTCCCTTATTTTCTGAAATCTACTCCATGGCCAGTGCCTTCCTCTACCCTAAATCAGGGTACGTTCCCCTCGGTCATCCCACGATCTGTTATGCTTCAGGCATACTTCTCTCCTCCTTTTTAGACAAGGAAAAGCTTAGCCTCTCTCTCTCTCTCTCTCTCTCTCTCTCTCTCTCTCTCTCTCTCTCTCTCTTTCTTTCGCACTCTCTTTCTCTTGGTCAAGTTAAAAATGCTCCTGAGGTTCCAGTGACCTGCCTCTGGATAGTGTCATCTTCAAATGGAGGCCACTCTGTGTAGCTGGAGACGGTTTCTCAATAACGTCTTGGGTGGTTCCATGAAATTCCGGAGTAAGAATAGGAGCTTTGCGGATGGATTTGGAATGTAGTTAATGCCAACAGTCTGCTACATTGACTCAGGACTACAGTTTGCTTCTTTAAGATAATGTCCTCTGGATATTCTAAGAAATTTTTTAACTCTGGAGTTTCCCTTTAAATCATCTGCAATGCTGCTGACTGGTCCAACCCGCTGACCTTTGTCAGGTTTTATAGCCTTAACCTTAGTGCCACTCCTGGTCCCTCTGTCCTTTGACCTAGCTGTGCCCATACACACTAGGCAGGGATTGGTCTCATTCCCAAAGCATTGTTGACGCAGCTCGAGTACCTGAATGGAAACCATTCCTCCATACCTCCAGGTTATGTATGTAACCATGGTTTCCCATGGGAACTACAGTGCTACAGTCCCTGCAGTGCTTCCCTTTTCAGAAGCTGGCCCCGGTTTCACTACATTTGCTTTTATAGCTTCCTGGTCATTCTGTCACCGTGCTTTCCAATGGGCTGATTACACATGTGATTCAGATGCAGAGTCTAGTTCCCTCAGGGACCCATGGTTACACACGTAACCTGGAGATATTTTCTTCCTTTATTTATTGCCGGTATAAGTCCAACATTAATTATCCTAACTTTTTAAGAAGCCTGAAATCTTGCTTTCCCAATATGCAGGAATCAGTCTTGAGTTGATTAAGCCACAAGATAACTTAAACACATTTTGAAATTACAGCTAATTTGCACATTGATAGAATTATGTTTTCTGCTGATATAAGCAAATTCTTTCTTGAATGGCCCCTTTATGACAGTGTGAGTGCAATCGATCGCTTTGAGTAAAAAAGCAGTATACTTTTTTTTATTAGATTACAGCATGATATTGTAATGAATCTTTCATACTGTATTTTGTTTTCCATTGCAAATTTATATTGCTACGTGACCCACAGTGTACCTGAGAACCCTTTATAAATTAGTTCTACTTCAGCCATGAAAGACTATGTGTATGGTTATTGGTTCTCCAATTATTTTTAGTTTCATCCTGCACCTCCCTGTTACCACTTGTAAATATCTGTTACAGGGTCCCTTTCACTCATCTTTTCAACTGAAGCATGGTTCTTTATGTTCAAACATGCTTAACAGAGCTAATATTCGAACTCACTGAAAAGCAGCAGTGTAGCAAATTTAGTCTACCAACACCAAACCTATCTATACACTATTTTCATATAGAAACTAATGAAAGCTTTTTATCACCACATTATCTGTGTAAAGCTGCTTTGAGACAATGTTCATTGTTAAAAGCACTATACAAATAAAAATTAATTTAATTAAATTTAAATATTTTTCTACTTTTGTTACACTAATCTTCTGCACTGTCTGATAAACTACCTAACAATGGAAAGTTTCATTTGGTTTCTATACTGATGTAACATTGTGTAAAGGTTAAGTCAGACTTCTCCTATGGCTTATGTTTACTATTAACCCTAGCTATAGGTAAGAAACCACCTCATAACCTCTGGAGAACTGTTCCAACTTTTTTGGACAACATCATTTTATGTAAATAAAAGTAAATCCAGAGCACAGACAGTTTGGGGTTTGGATTAGCACCACAGTGTTTAAAGCAAAGGCAACTTTCATTGTAATGCAATTCAGGGTGGATGATGAACAAAACCCAGCTGAATTCAGTAATATACAAATTATATAAAAGAGTGCAATAACTAACTGGATACTGGCACTGATTCTGTAGCCTTGGCTTTTTACTCTAGCCTATTTTTGTGCTTTTTGTTTATTTACCACACCTATTTCAACTCCAAAATACTTTATATTAGTATATCATTTATTTATAATAATAAAACTCCAAACTTTTATAATAACTTATAAATGTTGTCAATTCACTGAAACAGGAAAACATTACAAATGTAAAATGTGTGAGGCAACCGTGGGATTAAAGCAGTCTTTTGCCAAAAGAAGCTCAAAGGATCAAGGCTATGCCAAATAAAAACACTTCTCTCTTAGAGATCTTTATTTTCTAATTCTCTCCAATAAGGACCTATATGTCCTATAGGTTTAGTCTATTATTTTCCGCTGTTTTTGTAGACAGTGATGTTCATTTTAGGCTTAGTTTTGATTTGCTTCCTCGAACAGCAGAAATTTGTACAGAATGATGGATGACACTTCAGCCAGCTTCTCATCATAATCAGGACTTTCCATCGTGATGCATGTTGTCATTTTAATCAGAGTTGCCACAAATGATTGATACGACAGACTGGCATCTGGACCGGCAATACAATTGGTTAAGAGGAGGAGAAGTGGACGGGGTTGTTGGGAGGGTGAATGCACAAGGAATTTTTTTTTGCGTTACTGGACAAGGAGAATGAATATGTGTGTGTGTGTGTGTGTGTGTGTGTGTGTGAGCAGCTTATAAAATAGCACTTAATCCACACCTCATACCATCATGTCTAAACTTAGATTCACACATTCTGCCAATGTACTTCTTGTTGATTGTGAAAAACGGATCAAGTGCTATTTGATAAATGGCTGACCAATGCAATTAGAAGGCTTATTTTAAATGTAACTATATTTTTGTATTGATTTATGTGGTAATTACAAACTTTTGAGCTTAAGTCACATACTCTGAATGGTCTACCATCTCTCCCAACTCTTAAAATCTTTGGGCTCCAAATCCTTTATTATCTTGACTATTATTGTCAATTCCAACCTACTTCATTCAACAATTCACTAAATACAGTTGGATAAAATAACAAGATATGACACTTCTGAATCTGTGGATTCAGTAGATTATAATGAATGAATCTGCAAAATGTTATAGAGATGCGCAATTAGCTAATTCCGAAAGTATCTCTCAAAGTGGCCACAAAAGCCTATTCGAGAACATAAAACACATTTGCTTACACTTGTCAATGATTTCTAACACAAAGGTGAGATCTGTAAGTACATTATAATTGTGCATGATTACGAAAATGTCACTGCTGTGAGCTGGAAGAAAAGATCTGTTCTGATAGGAACTTATTACTTACAATTACATTGTTTACCGGGTTACTGACTCCACTGATAGTTTAAAAAAATGGCATGAATATGCAACACTACGGTCTTCTGACTTTATGTTGCATTTTGTTGTGATCATAAAAAATAGTGACTGAAGATCTCTTTCTCTGTCGCTCCCACTCTCTCTCTCTCTCTCTCTCTCTCTCTCTCTCTCTCTCTATGCCTCTCTCTTACCTCTTAATTTCCTCTTCCCATTTTCTTCCTTTTCTCTCGCCATCCTTCTTCAGTTCAGTGATTGCTTTATTACCATGACTACAGTGGCAAGGAAACTGATAGTGGAATAACAGTAATAAAAAAGATAATGACAGCAATGAAACACTCATAATAGTGCATTCTTTTTGTGTATCTCAGTACCATTATCATTTAAAATGTATGTCTATACTATAACACAAACAAACAGAGTTAGAATGATGATGTAAGCTAGATGTTGAGCAGTTCATCTTGCTTTTGAATGCAAGTAATTTACAGTCTGAGTGCTGGACTTCTCTGTCCCTCAGGTGATGTTATATTGACATGCCTGTCCTAACAATAACTGCAATAGAAACAAAGGAGCATAAGAACATTTTTTTTACATTTTGGTTTGTGTAAAAAAAAAATTCCAAACAAAAGACCTGCAGGATTGGATTGTTTTGTTTTTCCTTTTTTGGTTTCACTCAGGGCTTTTCCAGGAATCACTTGCCTTACATGTGACTGGTATTAGAACTTGGTTATTCATTACATCTATATGGTCCATCTCTTTTCTTCCTTCAGCTTTACTTAGATCTTACAGGTCCCTATTCTGAAATATGTAATTACATAGAGAATATTACAGGGTTATATAAGATAAGATTTTTCGACACTTTTCCCTGGTACATAAAAAAGAATAGAAAACTTGTTAACAGAAGGATGAAGGCAGTTGATTGAAGCAATCAATAAATACTTTTGTAGAACACTTTAATGAATTCTTGCTTTAATATTATGTAATTCAGTATCTTTTGACTTCCTGAGTACCAGCTATATTACTTTACCTTTTTACATTCCTAGCTTAAATTGCTGAAAGGTTCAGCATAGACACATACTTGTATCAGACATACAGTACTTGTACCTTGTATCATTAGGTAACAGTAAAGTCACTCATAAATAATATTTTAACAAACTCCTTTGCCCAAAAAGCTTTACATAAAATAACATGACTGAGTTCAATAATATCAGCGAGTTGCCAAATAAATTCATTTAAGCACCTGCCTGAGCATGAACGACATTGCTCATATATTTAATGATGTGGCATTTGAACATAAGTTGTTGTTTTAAGTGGAATGTATTCTCTCTTTGTAAGTCACTACAGAGAATGATATCTTTGGCTTTCACTTAAAATATTCCCATAAACATGAATATCAATGCTAAATACTTATTGATAATGAAACACACATTTTTTCTTTCCTCAGAAATTAAATGGCACAATAACAGACAGAAAATAGATGACTTGATCCGGGAGAAAGATATGCTGAGTGAGGTAAGTGTGTGTGTGTGTGTGTGTGTGTGTGTGTGTGTGTGTGTGTGTGTGTGTGTGTGTGTGTGTGTGGAAATGCATCTCCCACTTGAGCAGACATAAAGTATGTGCGTATGATAGGATTTACCATATGAATGATTTATAATATGGGAATTAAATATTAAATATTTAAGCCATTTATTCCTGTGTGGTGGCACAAAAGGGATCATTGCCTCCTCACAGCTGTGCAAACTTTGGCATGTTTTTGCAGTCTAGGTTTCTTCGAGGTTTTAGGGTTTTCTTCTAATTTATAAGACAGGAGGTGAATTGGCTACACTAAGTTACTCCTACGCATGAGTGATTGTGATTATACTGTAAGAGCATTGCTACCTCAAGTAGATGATGCACACATATACAGAGCCTGTCAAACTTTTGACAGGCACTGCATATGCATAAAAGTATAGGAAAATATCATCTATTACTGTATCTAAATGCATCTTTGAAAGTTCAGTATAAAAAAAAACATTATATTGTAATACTATTATTACTATACTACTATTACTATATTTATAGTAATGGTTATTACATAGATTACATTATTTTTTACATTATATTTTATTTCAACCACTGAAGGCAAAAGTCAAGTCAAGTTTATTTTTATAGAAATATCACATTTTATAACCAAATAATTTAACACAATTAACAAGGCTACAGTAAGTAAGTTGATAGCATGGCATGCTCAGAAAGTTCAGTATAACAAAATCATTATATTGTAATACTTTGGATATTTATATTTATAGTAATGGTTATTACATAGATACTATTTATTTCAAACATTCAGGGCAAAGTTTATTCTTATAGCGCTTTATACAAAGGACATTGTCTCAAAGCAGCTTTACAAAAAATTAAAAAATTATTTTAACTCAGGAAATATTACATTTTATAACCAAATAATTTAACACATTTAACAGGGCTACAGTAAGTAAGTTGATAGCACAGCATGCTCAGAAAATATTATATTATATTGTGAATTCTTTATACTCTTCCACCCCTGAGCTGCGTTTTGCTCTATTAACATAGTTATGAAAATGAAGTGCAATTCACAATCGAGTAGCTTCCTGTGCTGCTGATCTCCACAATATTACAGTATTATTGTGGATATTGAGATGAGTGTTCATTTATATTTAATTGGACTGAAAATACGCTGCTCCCCCCCACATGAACACACGTGTAATATACACACATTGTCATGCAAACCTGTATTTCTAAAACTGGCTGTAAATCTGAGTTTAGCTTCCTTATCTACTTTACACTAAAGCATAGGGGATGAAAATTATTCTTCATTTCAAACAAGCCACCAGCTATATCAAATGACAGCATTGACAGTAAATAATAACTTTTTTTATGTGTTTAGAATATGATCAAGGTGGCACATGCCACTGAGAAGCAGATTACCTTCCTGAAGCTGCATGAGCAGTCAACTAAAACTTTTAATCAGGAAAATCTCCCCTGCCAGAACAAGGTTCAGAAGCAGCGCTACATAATTTTCCAGCAAGAAAAGGAGCGGGACCGATACATCAATGAATCTTGCGACCTTAAACAGAAGGTAGACACACATTCACATGCAGACACAGGGTTATCTATTGTCATATACACATCCACACTGTTTAATCTAGTCCCAAACCCCATCTTAATCACTTAGTTCCTGCTTTGCAACCCTTGCTATATTCCATAATATTATTTCAGCTATCAGCCGATAAGCAGACATTGTTCCTTTCCCATACACTTTTTTTTTTTTTTTAAGACTGACAAGCATAATCATCCTGGTCGTTGATTACAAAATACTTCTACTGACATATAAAGCAGTGAATGGTCTGGTGCTGCAGTATCTAAACAGACTTTTTGTACCATTAAGCACACAAACCATGTAATTGAGTTAAAGTAAAGATACAGCAGATAAAATATTACTCCATTAAAAGTGCTTCCTTTAAACATCACTTGAGGGAACATACAAAATTATTTGTCTTAAAATCTACTTACTGCAAGTATCCAAAGTAATATGATTTATTATGGCTATAATGTTCGATTATAATTTTTGTCCCAAGACTCTTGCTTAATCAACTTTGTTTATGTGAAAAGACTCAAATGTTTCTTAGCACACAACTCTATTATTAGAATTATATTAATTAATCAAACACTCAACAATTAGTCAACAATGTTCTGCTTGCTGTTGAACTGATGGTGAACTGTAAGTTGGTGCTAAGTAGATACCACCAAGCAGCAATCCAAAACAAGTTTAAAACACACTATCTACCCTGATTGGTGGCTTGCTGTGTGCCTGACCAGTTGTTATTATCCACTCATAAAGAAAGAACTACTGATTTAGCAAAATGTGGTTGAGTAGTTAAAGTAAATTTATCCCCAAAAAGAAATTATTTATTAAAATATAATTACATGAAAAAGCTTAAGCTTTGTTATTGTCCACCACTGCCATTTTGATCCCCCATGCCTACTTAGATGCAGGCTATTTGTTGGTACCTCAAGTAATAAAGACTACAGCAGGGGCCAGAGCTTTCTCTCCCTATTAAGCCCCAGAGTTATAATACAGCCTTCTGATTAGTGTACAGGACTCAGTCAGTGTTCAAGTCGAGGCTAAAAAAATATTTGTCTGTAGCTTTTATTAGGTAAAGGAGCAGATCTGGATCGTCCTCTCAGATCTGTTGATGGTGGTGTGGTGGGTTGTCTCTATCCTAGAGATCCATAATTTTTTGTTACTTCTGGCCCTTTTAGTTATAGCTAGTCTGGCCAACTGCAGTTTGTCCGTAACCTTTATACAACAATATGGATACTTAATAATCCATATTTCTGGTTGAGTTAATCATGTTCCTGAGGTATCAACGACCGGTGTTCCTGTCCCTCTCCGCTCCTCAGTCCTGTCTGCTTTACCTCCCTCTGGATGGGGTTGTCTTCAATCAGAGATCACTCTGTATAGCTGGGGATGGTTTTGCATCAGTGGCCTGGGAATCCACAAAAGGAGCAACACCGAAGCTTTTAAGGAGGGATTTGAACTGTACTTCATGTCAGCAGTCTGCTACAATGGCTCAGGACCACAAGTTGCATTTATTTACATTTCACACCTCAACAATGAACTGTAATTAATGGATATTCGGTGCTAGTCACATGAGGATGAGTTCCCTCTTGAGTTTGGTTCTTCTTAAGCATATTTCTTCATGCCATCTCAGGGAGTTTTTCTTTGCCACAGTTGCCACTGACTTGCTCATTAGAGACAAACTTACAATTATAAGGAACAAACTTATACATTCGTTATTTAGCACTTTATCTGCGTAAAGCTGCTTTGAAAAAAAGCTATACGAATAAAAATTTATTAAATTGAATTGAACAGCTAAGACAATGTACAGTAGGTATACAGTCCGTTTATTAAATATACAAAGCAACCTACACTGTTACTACTTTTCATATTAACAGAGATGGGAATTAATGAAGTACAAATATGTTGTTACTGTACCCAAGTAGATTTTCCTAGTATCAATACTTAGAATAAGTTAAAGAGCTTTATGATAAGGCAAGAAAGGTTTTAAAGCTTGGGTTGAGTCAGGAAGACATAAATATGGCCTTTATTTAAATATAAGAAACAAGCAAATGCTAACTAAATATGCCCTTTGTTTTATTAAGAGGAACGAAAATACAACAAGGGCTGAATTACTTGCAGGGAAGCTGCAAAATAACAATTCAAATGATTAATGGATATATGTGAAGCTGAGCTAACTACACTACTGCTGTACTATACACATCTGCATTGTCACATTATTTGCTGCATTTTTTGGAACTCTTTCTCTATATCAGCATTTGCCAGGTGGTCTAACCGGCTGACCAGCTTTGCTTGTCTTTTAAAAGCTAACAGCTGGTCAGAATAAGCTGGAATTCTCAGCCGAGCAGTGATATAAAAAGAATAGTTGACTTCCATGGCTTAAAAATAAGTAGTCTGGATAATTATCGCCCTATAGCCTTGGCCAGTATTGATCCAAAGTTTTGGAGAAAATCTTTATTAAATAGGTTGGATTCTGTATTGACCTCTGATAATCAGTTTTGTTTTAAACCTAAACACGTCACAGATATGTGTATTTTTGCTTTAGATTTGTATATCAGGAAAAATTCAACAAACCTTTATGTTTTACTGATGCATTTAAAGCTTTTGATCATGTAATTCATGAAAAATTATGATGACAATTACAAGACAGAGGATTTCCTACATTTTATTATTTTTTTTATTCTGGCCTTTTGGTACGCTTATCAGTTAATGCATGTAAAATAGGCTAAACATGTGTCTGCTCTATTCAATGTAGGCAATGGAGTTAGACAGGGAAGCATTTTGTCTCATTTTCTCTTTAATGTTTATATGGATGACTTGGGTTCATTAATTAACAAAATTTGAAATTCCTTTTGTATTAATTTATAATGATGATGTGAGGTCCAGTTACCAGTGTTACACTAAAACAGGTAGTAGTAATGACTACTTCTCACTTAAGTTCATTAAGCCCATACTTCTTTACTTTAAGGTGAGTGAAAAGGTGTAGTCAGTACTTCAACTTTTACCAGAGTATTTTAAAACATGAGAATACTTCTACTTGAGTGAAAAAATGTGTGTACTTTTGCCATCTCTGCCTACTACTGAATGTAAATAATTTAGAATAGTTTTTATAGGTCATAGGATTAGATTTATATTTATGTGCTCGCGTAATTGTACTATACTAGCACTACTGTTACTTTAATAAATGTTATTAATAATAAATAGTTAAAAAGCACTTCTAGCAATCAGTATGTTTTTTTTGTTTTGTTTTCATATTTTATCATACTTGTCCCCATGTACACAGCTAAATAATGGCTCCATGGACAATAAAACAGGTCAATAAAAGTTAATGCAAAAACTTTGTTGGAAAAACTAACATTACTACTTCCATTAATCATAAAAGTCAACTATTCTTTTTATATTTCTGCACTGCTAAGAATTCCAGCTTATTCTGACCAGCTGTTACAAAAGACAGGCAAAGCTGGTCAGCCGGTAAGACCACCCGGCAAATGCTAATATAGAGAAAGAGTTCCAAAAATGCAGCAAATAATGTGACAATGCAGATGACTATAGTACAGCAGTAGGGTACTTAGCTCAGCTTCACTTTACCAGTAGAAGCTCATTATACTCATCATAGTACATATTACCAGTTTAAACTGACTTTTGACAAAACATTGGGTTGTCACGCTTTTATCGTTGGTTGACAAATGGTTTGAGGGTTTACCCCCTAAGAGTAGTTTCCTTTTTTTTTTTTTAGCATTTTTAAAATAATCATCCAATTTTAAAGAACTACATCATTCCATTCCTGGACATTATCACAGAGATTACTTTTCTTATTTTGGGAAGGAACAAACCTCACTACATATAAAATGATAACACTTGTCTCTGACTACAATAACAATGCCTTGTTTACTGAGTAGCATATATCAGGGAATAGAGAAATAAAAAACTTTGTTACATATTTTTTTAAGACAGGCAGGCTAGATGTCAAAGGTAGCCAAGCTGAGCCAAGATACTTTTTAAGTATTCAATAATTTAATCAGGTTAAAAGAGTATAAAACGTTCCAAACAGTGACCTGGTTAAAAACCTTTACTTGCTTAAAAAACTGCACAAATTCGGTCAGTGAAACACAGATAAATAATAAAAAAAAGAAGAAGAAGAAAAAAAAGTCAAGTTCTCAGGTCTCAACTAAATTTTTCAGCTTAACAACAAAATAGAAAAGAAAAAAATAACACAACACAAATTCTTTTTTACAATTTCAGCCCTTGCGTGGGAAACAAGTTCACCGTCTACTGTGTGCCTTTTTGTCATCGCCTAGAACAGACATTATTCGCTCCATAATCCTCCTTTCCCTCTCCCAATCTTTACAATATGACTTGCAACAGAAATAGTTCTGTATGTTGTAGATACACTGTCAGGACTGTGTGGGAGTGGGAGTGTGGGTGTGTGAGAGAGAGAAAGACAGCAAAAGACTTTTTATTCTCCCTCTTCTTATATTCGGGCTCATTCATTTTCTATGAATTTTCTATGAGTTATAACTAATTTGAACTTACTAATGAATTGCAAATTAAATAACTTCATTCTTTTTATGTGTTCAGATGTATATTCTGACTAAATTCATTAAGCTTTGTTCTACTCAGGACTATCCTTATGACAGAGGAAAGTGACATGATGGCTAGAGGCTGTATAGTTACTATTGTACAACATATACGTTTTTTTTGTTAATAGTGGTCAGAAATGGGAACGTCATCAGGCACTAATAGTGGACCTTTTGGGACAAGACAGATGCTGCTCCATACACAGAGAAGGACAGGATTCCAGCCTTGTGCAGGTCTACAATCTTGTCCCTGATGTCCTTTGGGAGTCAGAATTCTTGCTGGTTGGTAGGGGATCAAATACTTATTTCACTCGATATATAATAAAATTAAAATAAATAATAAAAAAAAAATATATATATATATATATATATATATATATATATATATATATATATATATATATATATATATATATATATATAATAATTATTTCCACTACTGCAGTGTAAGAAAATGGGAGTTATGGAACGGCTAATGTGTGTACATTAGGAAGAAGTGAACTGTCACCTTGCAAAATCTGAGAAAATGGCTAGATAACTTTTGTGAACTAGTTTCAGGTCTTTTTCATGTCTTTTGAGATGTAGTTGGGCTAAGAATTTTACTGATAGCTGAAAAATATATAATATCTGATGTATTAAACACAGCTGCACACAGACGTGTCAAAATGAGCTGCTAGACTGCATGCTGGCAACTATTTGTTGTCAAATCACAACTGCCTATTACTGCCTATTACATAAAAATTTGCTAGATAGTAGCATATAGGGTGATAGCTTCATATTTTTTGTTTGTCAATGTTAATGTCGTCCTGCTAAATTAAAATATATTGCCATGAGGAACTGTTGTTCATTCTACTTCTCTAAAACCCACTTTCTTTCACTTTCACCAATTTGGGAGATACTGTAGCTATACCCATGATAAAAGCAGATAATTGAGAGGATATGCTACTTCCTGCATAGGCAACATCTTAGGCGTGACAAATTTAAACTCTTCTGTGCTTCAGCTTTTCTACAGGGAGTCTGCTAACCTTTCAGCTTGCTAATTTGACACAGAACACCCAAGAGCTTACAGAAACAAGCCTGAAGTATTGTAAAACCATTTCATCTAGCTAATGAGGATGCCTCAGTTCTAGCTTTCTCACCTCTGAATTAAGCTTTTCAGTATATAGGAAACATTTTACAGTGCTCAAAAAGAGCTAAACAAATAGCAGAATGACAGAAGTGATGGTCGATAATGTAATTTATCAGATAACTAAAGAAGCATTTGGGTCAGTTTCTAAATTGGTATGTGTTTACATTTTTTTCCAGGCAAAAAACTCTTTCATTAGCATGAATTAGCAGTTAGCAGAAACAACTGTTTGAGCAAGAGCATTTTCACATTTTCTCTGAATAATTCCTATCATGCTTCAGAACACATATAACCCAGCCATTAGGGAGGCACAAGCCAGTGCACTCTTCGTGCCGGTCCCAAACCCGGATAAATGGGGAGGATTGCGTTAGAGTAAAACATGTGCCAAATCAAATATGCGGATCACAAATCAGAATTTCATACCAGATTGGTCGAGGCCCTGGTTACCAACAACCGCCACAGGTATCGTTAGCCAACAGGGTACCAGTGGAAATTGGGCCACTGTTGGCTGAAGGAGGAGAAGAAGAGGAGGAAGACATCTACAGAGACGGCCGAAAAAGAAGTGTAGCAGAGTGGAGGTTCGGGTTGGTACTTAAATGTTGGTACTATGACTGGTAAAGGGAGAGAGGTAGCTGATATGATGGAGAGGAGAAAGGTAGATATGTTGTGTGTTCAGGAGACCAAGTGTAAAGGAAGTAAGGCCAGGAACATTGGAGGTGGGTTTGATCTGTTCTATCTTGATGTGGATAGAAAGAGAAATGGTGTAGGGGTGATTCTGATGGAAGAATACAGTAAGAGTGTAGTGGAGGTGAAGCGAGTTTCTGATAGGGTGATGAACGTGAAGCTGGAAGTTGAGGGGATGATAATAAATGTCATTAGTGCCTATGCTCCACAAGTCGACTGTGAGATGGAGTAGAAGGAAAGATTCTGGAGTAAATTAGATGTAGTGGTAGATGGTGTACCTAAGAATGAACAATTGGTGATTGGGGCAGACTTTAATGGGCATGTACGTGAAGGGAACAGAGGTGATAAGGAGGTGGTGGGTAGGTATGGTTTTAAGGAGAGGAATGTAGAAGGGCAGATGGTGGTGGATTTTGCTAAAAGGATGGAAATGGCAGTGGTGAATACGTATTTTAAGAAGAAGGATGATCATAGGGTGACCTATAAGAGTGGGGGAAGGTGCACACAGGTGGACTATGTTCTATGTACGAGATGCAACCTGAAGGAGATTGAAGACTGTAAGGTGTTGGCGGGGGACAGTGTAGCTAGAATGGATCAGATGGTGGTCTGTAGGATGGTTTTGGAGGCAAAGAAGAAGAGGAGGAGAGTAAGGACTGAAAGAAAAATAAGATGGTGGAAACTGAAGGAGGAAGACTGTAGTGTGAGGTTCAGGGAAGAGGTCAGACAGGGGCTCGGTGGTGTTGAAGAGGTGCTGGATGATTGGGTAACTACTGCAGGAGTGATGAGGGAGGCAGCAAGAAAAGTACTTGGTGTGTCATTTGGAAATAGAAAGGAAGACAAAGAGATATGGTGGAATGAGGAAGTACAGGAAAGCATAAAGAGAAAGAGGTTGGCAAAACAGAAGTGGGATCGAAGGAGATGCGGCAGCAGGTAAAGAGGGATGTGGCAAAAGCAAAGAAAAAGGCATATGAAGAGCTGTATGAGAGGTTGGACACTATGGAAGGAGAAAAGGATTTTTACTGATTGGCCAGGCAGAGGGACCAAGCTGGGTAGAATGTGCTGCAAGTTAGAGCAATAAAGGATGGAGATGGAAATTTGTTGACTAGTGAGGAGAGTGTATAGAGAAGTATAGCGAAGGACAGAAGGAATTGCATTGTGTATATGTGGATTTAGAGAACGCGTAAGACAGAGTCAGGTATGTCAGAGAAGTATGTGAAGGTGGTGCAGGACATGTATGAGGACAGTGTGACAGCAGTGAAGTGTGCAGTAGGAACGACAGACTGGTTCAAGGTGAAGGTTGGACTGCATCAAGGATCGGCCCTGAGCCCTTTCCCGTTCCTTTCCTGATGGACAGGTTGACGGACGAGGTCTGTGTTTGCAGATGATTTTATGATGTTTGCAGATGATATTGTGATTTGTGGTGAGAGTAGTGAGCAGGTTGAAAAGAGCCTGGAGAGGTGGAGGTACGTGCTGGAGAGAAGGGGAATAAAAGTCAGTAGAAGTAAGACAGAGTACATGTGCGTAAATGAGAGGGAGAGCAGTGGATTAGTGCGGTTGCAGGGAACAGAGGTGGAGAAGGAGGAGGAGTTCAGGTACCTGGGTTCAACAGTGCAAAGTAATGAAGAGTGTGTTAGGGAAGTAAAGAAAAGAGCACAGGCAGGGTGGAGTGGGTGGAGAAGAGTGACAGGAGTGATTTGTGATAGAAGAGTATCTGCAAGAATAAAAGGGAAAGTTTATAGAAGTGTGGTGAGATCTGCAATGTTGTATAAATTAGAGACAGAGGCATTGAGTAAAAGGCAGAAGGCTGAGCTGGAGGTAGCAGAGCTGAAGATGTTAAGATTTTCATTGGGAGTGACGAGGATGGACAAGATTAGAAATTAGTTTATTAGAGGGACAGCACATGTAGGACATGGTGAGGGAGGCGAGATTGAGATGGTTTGGACATGTGCAGAGGAGGGACATGAGTTATATTGGTAGAAGAATGCTGAGGATGGAGCCACCAGGAAGGAGGAAAAGAGGAAGGCCAAGGATGTGGTGAGGGAGGACATGCAGGTGGTTGGTGTGAAAAAGGCAGATATAGAGGACAGGGTGGTATGGAGATGGATGATCCACTCTGGCGACCCCTGATGGGAGCAGCCGAAAGAAGAAGAAGATGCTCCAGAACACACACACATATATATATATATATATATATATATATATATATATATATATATATATATATACACTGGATATTGTTTTTTACAAACATCCGGGGCGCATACCGGGTGAAGCCCAATCCCCCACACACACACACACCTCGGGTACTCAGACCACATCTCTGTTATGCTGATCCCAGCATACAGACCACTCAGCAAGCGTTCAAGACAAGCTTGAATCAGGTGAGAACCTGCCCAGCAGGATCCATGTCTGCTCTCCGGGACAGCTTTAAATGTTCAGGGCAGCTGCAAACAACAGCGACTTCATCAACTTGGAAGAGTACAAAATTAACAGTGTTAACAGTGACCAGCTACATCGGCAAGTGCATTGATGACGTGACCATCTCCAAAACCATCACTACACGCTTCAACCAGAAGCCAGAGTGCTCAGGGAATGTGCAGAACAGCTAGCAGATGTCTTCACCGACATCCTTATTTCCCTGAGCAGCTCCATTGTTTCTACATGCCTCAAGATGACAATCGTTCCTGTGTCGAAGAAATCCACTGTCTCCTGCCTCAATGACTATCATCCCGTCTCGCTCAGACCCATCGTGATGAAGTGCTTCGAGAGGCTCGTCATGAGGCACATCAAGACCCAGCTACCACCCTCACTGGACCCCATGCAGTTCGTGTATCATCCAAACCGCTCCACGGACGGTGCCATCTCCACGACCCTTCATCTGGCCCTCACCCACCTGGACAACAAGGACTCATATGTACGAATGCTGTTCATAGACTTCAGCTCAGCATTCATCAGGATCATCCCTTAGCACCTGATTGAGAACTTGAGCCTACTGGGCCTGAACACCTCCCTCTGTAACTGGATCCTGGACTTCCTGACTGGGAGACCTCAGTCAGTCCGGTTTAGAAACATCATCTCCAGCACCACCACACTGAGCACTGGGGCACCTCAGGGCTGTGTGCTTAGTCCACTGCTGTTCACTCTGCTGACTTACGACTGTGTAGCAATGCACAGCTTCAATCACATCACCAAGTTTTCCGATGACATGACCGTCGTCTGTCTAATCAGCAAGAACGATTAATCAGCATACAGAGAGGAGGTGCAACAATTAACAGCCTGGTGTGGAGCGAACAACCTTTCCCTGAACGTCAACAAAACGAAAGAGATGTTTGTTGACATCAGGAGAGCACAGAGCGACCATTCTCCACTGAACATCGATGGATCCTTCGTGGAGATCGTCAAGAGCACCAAAGTCCTTGGTGTTCATTTGGCAGATAACCTCACCTGGTCATTCAACACCAGCTCCATCACCAAGAAAGCCCAGCAGCATCTCTACTTCCTGAGAAGGTTAAGAAAAGCTCATCTTCCTCCCCATCCTGACAACGTTCTCCAGAGGGACCATTAAGAGCATCTTGAGCAGCTGCATCACTGTCTGGTTTGGGCCATTGCACCGTCTCGGACCGCAAGACCCTACAGAGGATAGTGGAGACAGCTGAGAAGATCATTGGAGTCTCTCTCCCCTCTATCATAGACATTTACACCACACGCTGCATCTGTATAGCCAACAGTATTGTGGTTGACCTTACACACCCGTCACACTCTTTTTAAATTTTTGCACATCTTTTTTGACTGCAACTATTGCTCTTTTGCACAACATTTTGTTTACATTTTTGTTTAATTACAATGTTCACTTTACTCTTTTACACACCGCAATGTGCAATATACAACAGGTTTACTGGTGGCGCTATTTTGTGTTTTGTGTATTTGTTTTAAACTGTCTTGTATTGTCTTGCACTGTCCTGCATTGTCTTCCACTGTCTTGTGTTGTCTTTGCACTGTTTGCACCAGGTTGCAAACGCTGCACTTTATGTGGCGAGGACACTTACTGTGATTGTTTAATGTAGCACCAGGGTTCAGGAGCAATGCTGTTTCATTTCACTGTGTACTGTGTCAGCTATATATAGTTGAAATGACAATAAAAGCTTCTTGAATATATATGCTTTTCCCAAAGACCAAACTTGTGCCTAGAGTGGAGAATTGACGATGGACAAGATTGGATAGCATCTGCTGCTGATATGACAGCTAAATGATGATAACTATTTGACAGGAGGAAGATCAATCGCATTTGAACGGCTGTAATATGTAATAATGGATATTATTCAGTTCGGATATAGACGCTTGACTATACCCCGAGCATAGCCGGGAAATATTAAACATCGATTTCTTTTTTCTTTTGATGGCATTGACTTCACTTTGTCTCTCTCTCTCTCTCTCTCTCT
This sequence comes from Silurus meridionalis, assembly GCF_014805685.1. NCBI lineage: Eukaryota > Metazoa > Chordata > Actinopteri > Siluriformes > Siluridae > Silurus > Silurus meridionalis. The sequence continues at coordinate 11,218,728 of NC_060907.1, forward strand.
CTCTCTCTCTCTCTCACACACACACACTCTCTCTCTCTCTCTCTTTTCCTTTTTCCTTATCCTCTTTTATTGCTCACTTTAGTATTTATGTGAGAATTTTATTTTTAAAGGAACACATTTTTTAATTCATATTAGCTGCCTAAGAGATTTAACAATCTTGTTTTTATTCGTTTAGTGTAAGCTCTAAGAAGAAATCATTTATGCCAGAAGACTCATTATAAATGTAATTTCTCTATGCCCTTCCTTTTGTTGTGGCTATATTAATCCTTATTGCTTTCAGATTGAACAGGGAATGTAATGTTGTAATAGGGATGATTTAGTCAACAAATTACACACATCAGTGTTCACACTTTATACATAGTTTTAGAGCTACAATCAGTCTGATAACAACACAATGTCAAAAATTGGTAATATATATTAAGGGTGTAACGGTACACAAAATTGATGGTTTGGTTTGTACCTCGGTTTTTAAGTCACAGTCAGCACAATTTTAGTACAGTTACGGAGAAGAAATGCAAAACATAAAATTGCTTGTCGTCTTTTATTAACAAAGTTTATTATTATTAACAGTTTACATTTTTAGCAATTTTACATAAATTGCCTGCTTGGTTAAATAATATATCTAATTAATGCCAGACAATTTTGCAATAAAATATTGATTAAATTGAGTACCGTATTTTTCTGACTATAAGCCTCTACTTTTTCCCCACGTTTTGAACGGCTTAAACAACGAAGCGGCTAATTTATGGATTTTTCCTAGGTTTTTCCCGGTTTCACAAAATTTAAGCCAAAAAACTGAGCGACATAACATAAGACCAATGAAATTTCCGAACAGAAACGAAAAAACGCACCTCACCTGTGTTCTGAACTGCACAGCATCGAGAAGAAAAACTCCCACCGGTGGTGATTTTTAAACGCACGACGATGCAAAAAGAAGAACTCTCGAGATAAATAGTTGTGAAAGGAAGGAAGACAGTGAACAATGACTTTCTTGGTAGGCTACTGTTTAAATACAAGCCGTTGTAACATGTTGAGTCTGGAGCTCACTAACTCCAGTTGCAACAGAAATCATATAAGCACAGACAGGTTTCCAAAACTCGTGCTTTTTTATTTTTCTTGGCAACAGCGTTAAGGGTTAGTAAAAGAAACTTAGAAATGAGCATCAGAAAATAATAAGGACATATTCCTCGGTCTTGCACACATGCAGTAATACCGGAAAAATGTGGCATTACGCTATTCCCAAAATGTCGCTCTGCTCTTAAAGGAGCCACAACATATTTCACCTGTTACACCGTGTAACAGACACTGTCTTTCGTTAAAGCCTGTGTAAAGTTCATTAGTTTCAGTGTAGATGGCTTATTTATGTTCAAAATAAAAATCTTTGTCAAATTCAGTGGGTGCGGCTTATATATGGGTGCGCTTAATAAAATTACGGTAATCAATTAAATTGATTAAATACTACAAATCCCAGAATGCTTTGTTAGTGCGTTGGCGCGTCAGTCGAGACCGCTGAAAAACTCAGCGTACTCAGAATTTACCCGGTGATTTGCTGAATTTGAAGCCCAGAAATGCAAATTTGAACTGCTCAGTAATCCATTTGTGGTTGACGTGGAAAGCGCACCAACCAAACTCCAAATGGAGCTGATTGAACTCCAGTGTAGTGACACGCTCAAGTCAAAGTACGACTCTGTGGGTGCTGCACAGTTTCCATGTTTCCTCCCTGACACACTGCTCCAACTCCGTGCCCAAGCTGCTCTCTATGTTCACCAGCACATATCTATGTGAGCAGCTGTTCTCTTTGATGAAGATGAACAAAACACTACTCAGGAGTCTCACTGAAGAACACCTTCACTCAATCTTCAGCTTAGCTCAGAGCCTAAACCCAGACATTGATGCACGTGCATATAAGAGGAGATGCAGGTATATGGCTTCAACCAATGTGCATCAGAGTAAATCAGAGTCTTGAATGAATGTTGTCTTTATGCACTTTTTCTACTCCCAGGAATGATTAATGATTAATGGTTGAAAGATTGCTTATTTTAATTAAAAGGAAATTATTTTTATTTTTTCGTTGTTTTGTTGTTGGCCTGTGAAAAAATATTTACATTAAATAGTAATTCGAAAGACTACAGATAGAGAGACATAATAAGAAACAAATACCACTGATGTGTGTTTTATTTCAAATTTAATTTCTCATGTGTTTATAATATTAAACTTTGGTTGTTTCAGATTCAATGTTTATGCAAAACTAAAGTTTGAAATTTACACATCTAGAGAGACAGAAAACATGCACAATTGCAGTCGATTTTTCAATAAATATTGAGTTTGGCCCGCGACTTCGTCCCAGTTTTTAATTTTAGCCCACTGTGAATTTCAGTTTGACAGCCGTGATGTAAAATGTCTATGTGTCAGACTTGTCCAGTTTCATCCACAATTTCACGTTTGTTATTTGTTCTAAGTAGCTGTCCATGATGAAATTGCAGATGTGGTAAAGCACATGGTCAGAAAAGCACCAGTTGCCCAGCTCATGTTCACGTTACAGATTCATGTTTATTGCGAATTTATAGCACTAAGGTACCTTGATTCCCAGAATTAAGCAAAATATTTGGTGAAAGATTCTTGTTTGTATAAAATAAAAATTATTACTTTTTAATTCATTTACATTTCTGATAATACAAACCCGATTCCAAAACAGTTGGGACACTGTACAAATTGTGAATAAAAACAGAATGCAATGATGTGGAAGTTTCAAATTTCAATATTTTATTTAGAATACAACATAGATGACATCAAATGTTTAAACTGAGAAAATGTATAATATTAAGGAAAAAATAAGTTGATTTTAAATTATATGGCATCAACACATTTAAAAAAGACAAGGCCATGTTTACCACTGTGTGGCTACCACAAGTTGCTCAAGTTTAGGATAGGATTGTTGTCCCATTCTTGTCTAATACAAGATTCTAGTTGCTTAACTGTCGTAGGTCTTCTTTGTTGCATCTTCCTCTTTAAAATGCGCCAATTGTTTTCTATGGGTAAGAGATCTGGACTGCAGCCTGGCCATTTCAGTACCCGGATCCTTCTTCTACGCAGCCATGATGTTGTAATTGATGCAGTATGTGGTCTGGCATTGTCATGTTGGAAAATGCAACCCCATACCGTCAGAGATGCAGGCTTCTGAACTGAGCGCTGATAACAACTTGGGATGTCCTTATCCTCTTAAGTCTGGATGACATAGCATCCCAGTTTTCCAAAAATAACTTCACATTTTTATTCGTCTGACCACAGAACAGACGAATCCACTTTGCCACAGTCCATTTTAAATGAGCCTTGACCAAATAAAAACATCTGCCCTTTGGATGATGTTTAGATATGGCTTCTATTTTAGCCCGGTAAATTGTGTTCACCGATAATGTTTTCTGGAAGTATTCCTGAGCCCATGTTGTGATTTCCATTACAGTAGCATTCCTGTATGTGATGCAGTGCCGCCAAAGGGGCCCGAAGATCAGGGTCATCCATAATGTTTTCCGACCTTGACCCTTACGCACAGAGATTGTTTTAGATTCTCTGAATATTTGCATGATATTATGCACTGTAGATGATGATAACTTCAAACTCTTTGCAATTGTTCTCTGAGAAACTCCTTTCTGATATTGCTCCACTATTTTTTGCCGCAGCATTGGGGGAATTGGTGATCCTCTGCCTATCTTGACTTCTGAGAGACACTGCCACTCTGAGAGGCTCTTTTTATACCCAATCATGTTGCCAATTGACTTAATAAGTTGCAAATTGGTCCTCCAGCTGTTCCTTATATGTACATTTAACTTTTCCGGCCTCTTATTGCTACCTGTCCCAACTTTTTTGGAATGTGTAGCTCTCATGAAATCCAAAATGAGCCAATATTTGGCATGACATTTCAAAATGTCTCACTTTCAACATTTGATATGTTATCTATATTCTATTGTGAATAAAATATAAGTTTATGAGATTTGTAAATTATTGCATTCATTTTTTATTCACAATTTGTAGTGTCGCAAATATTTTGGAATCAGGTTTGTAAAAATAATAATGTGTAAAACATATGGGCAACCCTAAAACATTTTAAAGGCAAACAAACTGACATTCTTGAAGATTCTTAATGTTTAAAAAAACACAGAAGTTTAACATCTTAAGCTTAATATTTCGAAGTTTAGTTGGTATTGTGGGGTGTCATATTTCAGTGTCATAAATGAATAGACACCACCTTCATAAGACCAAGCCATTTAGAAACTTTGTAAACTTAATTACTGAAGAAAAATAGACATGGTAATAAGCATTTAAAACGTGAAGATATTTCTTCTTTTCTTTTATAGAATTAACTTTTTTTTGCCTGGCTTTTTACATTTAAATTCGACCATGCTTTCCATGATTGGATTAGCCTGGGGTACCTCACCAGTTTAATGTGGCAAATCCATGTAATTCAGTTCCAATTCAGATTTTAATTTGACATATAATGTCTTTCATTGACAGAGACAGTGCAGGCAGAGCTGTTGCACAGGACAATAATAACACCCATCTGATGTTTCAATCAGGCTCTATTGAAATAGTCTTGGTTTCTCACTGTCATACACGAGAAAGGTTCTGCTGAATTTGTCAGTCACCACCAACTTAAATCATTTTTGCTAAGATGCTGTGGCCCTCTGGCGGGTGTGTCAGGTTGTAGGAGAAAAAAGAGGATTGTGGAAATGAAGCATGTCACTCATATTTCTGGTGGATTTGACACAAATGTTTTTTTTTTTAATGAACATGGAGGAACTTAAGGTGAAAGAGATGGAAATCCTTGAATACAAGAAGAAAATTGCTGAGGTGGAGACAAAGCCAAAGCAGCAACAGAACCTTTACGAGGCCATGAGAGCTGAACAGAACAATTATAGAAATAATCTACTTGATGCTCATGTAGGTGTACATTATATGCAGTATATCTTTATTGTTTGTGTTAAGTGTCTCTCTCCTATACTGGTAATTATAATGCTTCTCATGTAAGTTTATGAACCTTACACAATTGTACTCTCAAGTTTCTCCTGAGCTGCTTATTTTGTAGTTCCCTATATTGAATTTATTGTTTTGCACTTGTTCTTGTTTGGCTATTGCAGAGTTTTGACTTGTACACAAGGCATCTCCAATGTCATACTGTCACGCTTGTCTTCTTACTGATTTTATTTTGCATTACTACAAATAATGTTTTGTTACTTTAAATAACAAATCATCATTCTTAATGCAAACCAACACACATAGCCATAGTCAGGTACACTTTGTATCTTATGGGCCACTTATATACTTTTCTGTCCACATGCTTCAGAATCTTGAAAGTTGCAAAATTGCCTCTCTGAACTTCAATAAAAAGTTTAATCTGCAAAACAGAACTCAGTTCAATCAGTCAGTCAATTTCAGCATTTAAGGTATCTTTTCATTGTAGTCCATATTCCCTCTGCTTGTCACCTCGTCTTGCTAACCAAACAAAGCACTTGCTAGACCACTTAGTTTTCGAGAAAGAGCCCATTTAGCTAGTCAGTCAATATCTAACTATCGTGTTTAAGAATGTGCATCACAGGAAAATTAATCCCTTGATCTGCCGTAGCTAGACATGCCCCATAGTGAAGTTCTATGACACATGAAGTCGTATTTCTTTCATAGGTATAGTGTGTATTAAAGCCAATAATATGCAATCGATGTGTTAAACTCAGGCCCGTACAAACAGGAAGCGACAGAGTTCATAAATATGAGAACCAAATTTTGTAAGTATATTGTTCACGTACAGGTCAAATAGAAATAAAATATTAATAATTCAATTATTAATGGTTTTTAGATACTTGTCATGGGCATTTAAACAACTTAACACTTACAACATTATAGATAACATTATAGAATTGTTTAAATTGTAGTCTGAGACCGTAAAACATTGTTACCAAGCAGAATCAGTATTTTAACGTTTCTGTTCCTGCATTCCTTTTGTGCTATTAACATTCCGAAGTCGGTTTGTTTAGAAACAAATCCCAGTTAATAATTTTATATTTTAAGTTTGTTTTTATGTTGACTAGAGTCGATCTCTTCTCAACTTTAATTCACGACTAATTGTGAAGTGTTATTACACAAACTAGTTTCACTGGGTGCAAATTGGGTGTTTTAAGATCCACCGTTACAACACAGACTTCAGTCTTCAGTCTTCGCAATAGAGCGCCTGTTCAGATGTATTATGCTGTATATCCCAAAAATACTAGCTGAATTATTATTATATATAGCACAGCATTTATTTTTATGTTTGGAACTTTTAAAAATGAGGTTTACAAAATTATTCAATTCAGGAAAAAAATATATTATTTAAACCAGAGCAAAATATAAATAAATAAAAATTGGACATTGACCGATGCTTGAATATACAGCTTGAATATACAGCTTGAATATTGATGCTTGAATATTGATGCTTGAATATACAGCATTTAGAGTATGTTTGTATAGTGTAGCGTTCGGCAAACTGTGGCTCTGGAGCTGCATTCAGCTTTTCAGCCCCCTGCTGTGGCTTCCTGCAGCCTTATGATGTAAATATTTTTCTATTTTATTTTATTTTATTTTATTTTATTTTATTTTGTTATACAGTGGACAGTATTTCAAAGGAAACAAGACTTATATTGGTTTATGAGGTAACAGATGTGACACTCAAAATAAACTTTTTATTTTAATTTTTTTTATATTTCCTGAACCTTGACCTGCGAGTAGCTGATATTAAGATCCAGATCCCTGCAACAAAAAAGTAACATCAAATGTCACACACAAAAAATTGCTGAGAAGTATCCAGCTGTAGATGGATGGAAAAGCACTCTTTCCGAACTGCTGCAGTAAGCTGAGCAGCGGAAATTTTAATTCATTCAGTGGATAAAGACTCCAAACTCAACAACAGTTGCTAGTTTTGTGGCAACTCAGGAGAAAATAACGCAAGGAGAATATAAGAAGCGTTAATTAAAATATCAGAGCATCTATTTCTCTGCTCCACAAAACCATTTCAGGGCAACACTCCCTCTTACCCAGGAAAAGAAAGGTTTAAATTGCTAACATCCAACTACAAAATAAATCTCACTAGTGCCACCTAGTGGTACATCCACATAAAACATTCTGATATATTTATTTAAAGGACAAATGTTTTGTGGCCAAAATGGCTCTTTTGGTTGCAAAGGTTGCAGACCCCTGGTAAAGTGGATTACAAAGAACAGTTTTAGCTTGTGTTTAAGTCGATCTCTTCTCACATTTCATACATGACTAGGTGTGAAGTAATAATTTAACAAACTGGTTTTGCTGGTGGCAAATTGGAGATTTTAAGATCCACCATTACAACACAAACTTTTGTAAAAGCGGGGATTAGGGTGGGGATGAGGGGAAGGTGGACAGTGAAGGAGCGGGGGTACAAGAGGGAGGAGTTGGATGAAAGTGGTGACAGGCAATGGTTCACCAGGCAGAGCTTTCTTTTTATTTACCACTCACTCTCTCCCTGGCTTTTTCCTTTCCTGTACTCATGCAAGGGTGCACATACACACGGTCCCGCATGGCTTCGCTTGACTTCAACCTAGGGACCCGTTCACACTCGCAGTTCGGCACGCCTTCACTCAGCATCCACCGCTTTCCCACACATGTCTCCATACACATGCAGTCAGCTCTGCCTGGTGTCTCTCTCTCCCCCCCGTTTTCTCTCTCCTCTTTATCAGCATTGCCGGACACTGAAACAGAGCTTCTTACTGTTAGATTGGTCTGGAACCCTCCATTCACGAACTTGTCCATGCATTTGCACCGACACCCATCTACAAATGCTATGATCAATTTTAAAATACATAATTTATGTTAGCTTCAGCATTGAATACTCATATATCTATTTTCAGGCTAAACTTAATATACGCTTAACTCTCTGTTGCACATGCAGGCATCTTTAAATAAAAATAGTATATATATTAATAATAACGAGCTGGTATATTTTAATATAGTTGTTTAACAAATGTATGGCATAGCAGAAATCTATCAAGAAATCTATTTAAAGTTAATATTTTATTATTTATACTATTTATTCAGATATATTAAAAGTCAGTTAGGGGCTACTAATAATATTAACAATGACACAGTAATTCTTCTGACTAAAACAATCTCCGAAGTGCATACAATTTAGTGCGCATACGCAAAGGCGATGAATGAAAGACGGCCTTCATCACCCCCTCGGGGCATTATGAATACCGAGTCATGCTGTATGGACTCTCTATTTCTCCAGCAGTGTTCCAGACTTTTATGAATTAAGTGTTCAGACAGTTCCTCCATCGGTTCGTCATCGTATACATCGATGACATCCTTATATACTCTCAAAGTCTGACTGAACATCGGTGTCCTGTCACCCAAGTCTTGGTATGATTACGGGAACACCAGCTCTACCTGAAGCTGGAGAAGTGTGAGTTCCATCAGTCCTGTGTACAGTTCCTGGGGTATGTCATTAGTCCATTGGAGGTACAAATGGACCAGGGGAAGGTCAAAGGAGTCCTAAACGGGCTCCAAGAAAAAAACTTTTCTAACTTCTTTTGGAGGTTCATTCACAATTTTAGTTTGGTCACTGCCCCGGTCACCTCACTCCTGAAACAGCAACCCTTTGAAACCTGCCCCACCAGAATGCCCTGAGAGGAGGACATTTATCCCAAATACCTGCCGTCAGCCCCTGTTGAGTTCAGTCCATGAGGTCCTGGGCTGGAGGCAGACCCTCCTTATACTCAGATCTCGCTACTGGTTGCCCGATATGATCTAAGCCGTTACTAGGCTGCTCAGTCTGTGCCATTTCGAAGACACCTAGATACAAGAAAATACAAGAACTTGGATGCTACCTTCAATCATACTGCCACCAGGATCAGAACAGCTGGAACTGGTTCCTTCCATTGGCCAAGTACGCACAGAACTCCCTACGGCAAGAAACCACCAACCTGACTTCGTTCCTGTGTGTACTTGGCTTCAAATCTCCACTGTTCCCTGGGTGGAAGAAACTTCCATCATCCCCGTGGTGGATCACTGGTTCAGAGAGAGCAAGAGAGTCTGGGAGGCTCCTCCCTTCAAACCGGGAGACAAGGTATGGTTGTCAACTCAAGATCTACGCCTTCAACTGCCCTGCAGGAAGGTCAGTCCTCATTACATCGGGCCGTTCACTATACTGAGGTGTATTAGTGACGTGTCCTTCCTCCCAGATTCTGTTGCTCCAAAAGTCCTTTGCGCCCTCTGCCACAGATAAACCTGGAGCTACTAACGATCCACCCCCCCCCCCATACATGCACAATTAACTTCACTACAATGTTGTTTCAATGTGTCTATAATAACTTTTGGATTCTCAACTGCGTTTAAAGCTGAATTACAACAAAAGGGTAACTCTGACAACATCTTTAGCTTTACCCATTAATCTGCTTAAAATCTAGTTAAAATATAGTTAAAAAACTTTCTTTCGGCTTCTCCCGTTAGGGGTCGCCACAGCGGACCATCCGCATGTTTTGATTTGGCACGTTTTTACGCTGGATGCCCTTCCTAACGCAACCTTCTTATTTATCTGGGCTTGGGACCGGCACTAAGGCTTGTGCAACCTAAATGGCTGGGGCTGGTTCCCTGACCGGGGATCAAACCCGGGCCGCAGCGGTGAGAGCGCCGCATCCTAACCACTAGACCACCAGGGAACGTTCTGCAGCCCCTATATTACCTTAGTGAATTCATCTAGACCAGGGTCACCAACATGTTGCCCACGGGCACCAGGTCGCCTGCAAGGACCACACGAGTCTCCCATGGGCCTTTTCTAAAAATAGCTCACCACAGCACCACTTACCAGTGAGCTGCATCAAATATTTTTTTTGTTGCTATTCTTTTTTTAAATCTGTCACAGATAGACCAAGAGTCGGAAACTGAAGTATGGTTAAACACCTTGTCTTTATTTAGTCTGAACATATAAAAGGCAGAGGTAGAATCCGTAATGCAGTTAGTCCAGGGAAGTGGAGTCAGGAGCATGGAAGTACGGGGAATACCATTTGTAGGAAGTCCGGTAAATCACTTATGGCAACGAGTAGCTCCGACCGTGAGTGAGGTGGAATCGGTACCTTGAAAAGGGGAAAGATAATGGGGAACAGGTGTAGGTGATTAGAGCAGGGAGAGGCTGAGTGAGAGTTAGAGCCTTGGTGGGAGGCGTGACTGATGGTTCCCTGACAAAATCACACTTGCATTGGTGTGAATTTAAAAATGAGAATATTAAAATATAAATGACTAGATATTGATATCATTAATTATTAATAATAACATATAATTAAAGGTAAATTGAGAATTTTTTATTTTAGAATTGTGTATCAACTGGTAGCCCTTCACATTAATCAGTACCCAAGAAGTAGCTCTCAGTTTCAAAAAGGTTGGTGACCCCTGATCTAGACATTATAATATATATATATATATATATATATATATATATATATATATATATATATATATATATATATATATATATATATATATATTTCATAATGTGTTTTAAAATTTGTATACAATTTGTTAGTAAAAATATAGTTTAAAATGTTATTCCTAATTTTCCTGAACATTCAGTCATGCTGCAGATTCCCACAAATTTTAAGATAATCTGCAACTTGCTGTTAGTTAGGTTTCAAATGTGAACCAAAAAAACTTTCTGAACCATGAGTTCCGAACCACGAATTTTTGGGGGTTAACTCTTTTTTTTTTTATTGTCAATCGTCTCCCCCAAGCTTGTCTGTGGAATCAGCACAATAGACTGGGGGCTATTTTGTGTTAAAATGCATAGCTAACCTCACTCCAGTTAGATTAGGTGAAGTTATAATCCAACTAAAGATTAATTTCCAAATAGAATAAACACTTTCAGAAAATGTGTATATATAAATATCTATTTGTATTCTCACAGTTTATTAACAAACACCTCACATGGACTAGTCAACATCTGTTGATTAACTTTAATACAAGTCAAGTTTCAAGTCAAGTCAAGTTTATTTCTATAGCGCTTTTCACAACAGACAGTGTTCCAAAGCAGCTTTACAGAAATCAACAGTCAAGGTAATTGGTGTGCATTTATCCCTGATGAGCATGCCATGGCGACTGTGGCAAGGAAAAACTCCCTTAGATGTTATGAGGAAGAAACCTTGAGAGAAACCAGACTCAAAATGGGAACCCATCCTCATTTGGGTGACATCAAGAGTGTGATCATAAATCTTTCAACAATACAGAACACTGAAGAGACAGAACTAACATGAGTACTGGAGTATAGGATTATAGGATTATAAGTAAATGTTCTTTCTACAGTCTTTGGTATAAAACTAGTAGTTACTGAGCTTAACATTTGTGATCATCACAGATCCAGCAACAGCTTCTCCATGCCAGAGCCTTTAAACACTCCAGGACAGGGGTGTCAAACTCAAATTCACAGTGGGCCAAAATTAAAAACTGGGACGAAATCACGGGCCAAACTCAATATTTATTGAAAATTTGACTGCAATTGTGTATGTTTTCCATCTCTGCAGATGTGAATTGTTGAACCTTTTTATATGGAAACAAACTTAGGTTTTGCATACATATTAAATCTGGAACAACCAAAGTGATATAAAACACACATCAGTGGTATTCGTGTATTCGTTTCGGTATTATGTCTGTCTCTCTCTATCTATAGACCTAATTCTTTTTTAGTGTAAATCTTTTTTCACAGGGCAACAACACAACAAAAAATAATAATAATAATACTTTACAGCAATCTTTTAACGATTACCAGTCCATGCATTGGAGTAGAAAAAATGCATAAAGACATCAATCATTCAAGCTCAGTTTTTACACTCTGATTTATTCTGATACACATTGGTTCAAGCCAATGTGCATCAATGTCTGGGGTTAAGGCTCTGAGCTAAGGAAATCCTCAGGATTGAGTAAAGATGTTCATCAGTGAGACTCCTGAGTGGTGTTTTGTTCATCTTCATTAAAGAGAACAGTTACACACAGATATGTGGTGGTAAACACAGAGAGGATTTGAGCAGCTTGCGCACGGAGTTGGAGCAGTGTGTCGGGGAGGAAACATGGAAACTGTGCAGCACACACAGAGTCGTACTTTGACTTGAGCGTGTCTCTACACTGGAGTTCAATCAGCTCCATTTGGAGGTTGGTTGGTGCGCTTTCCACGTCAACCACAAACGGATTACTGAGCAGTTCAAATCTGCATTTCTGGGCTTCAAAGTCGGTAAATCTCCGGGTAAATTCAGCGCTGAGTAGGCGGAGTTTTTCAACAGTCTCGACTGACGCACCAACGCACTAACAAAGCATTCTGGGATTTGTAGTATTAGCGGTGTATGCTCGATATATTAGCGGGCCAGCTCTAATACACATTTGATATGATCTCACGGGCCACATATAATTACACCGCGGGCCAGATTTGGTTTGACACCCCTGCTCCAGGAAGTCCAATGTCAAAACTCCACACATGTAGTGGGATCCAATTGGCACTGGTACGTCTCTAGATGGTTCAGGATGTTTGTGAGTTCGGCATCTACTTTTTTAAAGTCCATAATCTTCACGAGGTGGGAGGTGACTGGAGCTGGCCAAACCTCAGGGTGTCTCGGGATGGGGAGAGAAAGAGAAGCAGTGGAGAGAAATTAGCGTAGCTGCTGTTCATGATATTAACAGCACAAGTTGATAATGTGCATGTGATCATATGTTCTGGAGCACAAGGTTATGATGTGATGTTTGTTATGTGTAGGCTTTGCTAAAAAGATATGTTTTTACTCTGCACTTAAACTGGGAGAGTGTGTCTAAACCCCGAACACTGTCAGAAAGACTGTTCCAAAGTTTGGGAGCTAAATGTGAAAATGCTCTACCGCCTTTAGTGGACTTTGCTATTCTAGGAACTACTAGAAGCCCAGAGTTTTGAGATCTCAGGGAGCATGACGGATTGTAGCGTGTTAAAAGACTGGAGAGATACATGGGAGCCAAACCATTTAGTGCTTTATAAGTAAGAAGTAATAGTTTGTAGTCTATTCGAAACTTAACAGGAAGCCAGTGTAAGGACGATAAGATTGGGGTTATATGGTCATATTTTCTTGACCTTGTAAGAACTCTTGCTGCCGCATTCTGAACTAACTGAAGCTGTTACTGTTTATTAATGATGCAGGACATCCACCTAGTAATGCATTACAATAGTCTATTCTGGAGGTCATGAACGCATGGATAAGCTTCTCTGCATCGGATATATACAACATATTTCTTTGCTTAGAAATATTTCTAAGGTGAAAGAAGGCTGTTTTTGTAACTTGGTTGATATGATTTTTGAAAGACAAGTTGGTGTCTAAAATAACACCCAGGTCTTTTACTGTTGAACTAGTGGTTACAGAACATCCATCTAAATGCAGGTTGAGGTGATTAATCTTTCGAGGCCATCTTATAATCGCACATTCCTCTTATCAGCATATGCAAAATGAATTGCATATGTAACAATTGAACAAAATACAGTACCTATTATCATTTAAACATATCATTAAAATTTTTCAGGAATCCCCTATTTTAACATTGATTGATTAACAACTGATGAACAAACAACAGATACAAATGGAAATCTATTTACATGAATATCATCATCAGAGAATTAATCTATTATTGTATTTTTATATTTTGTATTCTAACAACTAAAAACATACATTAGTTAAAACACAATAAGTTTTTATACACAACAATAGTTATTTATTGTGCTTTTATAAATGAAATCAGTGCAACAGACAATAGGAGTAATAATAATAATAATAATAATAATAATAATAATAATAATAATAATAATAAAGAAGAAATACCTGTGGATTAACATCAACAGAACTGATAAATTACTTGTGGGCATCCCATAATAGCACACAACATGATATAATACTGGTTTGCTGACTAAAAACACGCTAACAAATACACAAACAAAATCATGACAAGGATTAATTTTTTCAAAGGACAGTCCCTGCATTTTGTATTCCTTTTACACTTCCACTCTCTTTTATCATAATACCTGAATTTGAAGAGTAAAAAATATGTCCCACGTTTCTGTCTGAAGTCTTGTCCTTGTCCTAGTTGAACACCGTAGCTGTCATATTATAAAGGGATGGCAGAAAGGCTTTTTTTTGGCAACTCGAAGAAATCACATGCTGTGGATTTATTGTTGACTTGCACATTCTTGACTAGATGCTAATACAGATACTTTGCTTTAAGTTCACAGGTTGATATTGTTTAATATTTATAAATTGTATGCTATTCTGCCTAATCTCGATGTGAACAGTTAGATTGCGCACTCGCCTCTTGTTGTATCTACCTGTTTGTAGGCATGCGCTGATATTAAGTGATCACGCACTGAAAAGCACTTAAATGGTTTGTCATAGTTTTTATCATCAGGAGTCATCTGTTGGAGTGCAGCATGCATACAGCTTTGTTTATCATTCACAAGCTGAAGTGCATACTTAAGCACCGGTGACAGTATTTTATCTAGTAGAGTGTGTGTTACAGTGCTGGCTGTTGAATATTAAAGTTTGTATCAAAATGCTGTTGATCTCTTGAATCTGATCAGTCAGAAGGTGTTCATTCATTTTGTTTAACAACAGCTTCAACAGTAGTGTTAGCTGTAATTCAAATGGCAGGTTTATATTAGCATTGTATAGCATAGTACTTTGTATATATGTATATATAAGCACCTTTTGCTACTAACTGGATTTTAGTCCATTATATTTTGCAAAAAAAAAACCAAAAAAAAAAAAACCACCCTTTTCATGCCAATCGACCGAGTGTGATATATTATGATTATACTATATATGCCATATAATTATAGCGTATATGACAGAATAGGATGAAGTGAAACTTATGAGAGCTACAAAAGCATTGTAAATTGTGACATATAAACCAAATTAATGTGCAGAATAAAATATCACAATACTTCTGTTTATGCAACCCCATTTTCAGTAAGAACCCAGATCACGTTTTTGATGATGTTAGCCAAAAATGTACATTATTTTAAACCTGGCATTCATTTTTAGAGGAGCATGATCATATAATCTGATATGGAGAACAGATGTAATCGCACAGTCTGTAATAGAATTCCACTGAGATTTTATTAGGATTATGTCTCACACCGTGGCAGGTTATAATCTTAAAAGACTGCGGCAAAACTTGCAAAGTCTAAAACCGGCTTAAGGGGAGAAGTGAAGCTGAACCAAAATAAATGCCTTTTACAGCATAGCAGAGCCACCAGATGTATCTGAATGCATGTATGAGTAGACACTAACTCATGTCAGTGTCTGCGTATTTGTTTGTGTCTATGTGTTCAGTTGAGTGTGTACATCTGTTGATGTTCAACATATTTTCATTGTTTTAGTTTGTGTTAGACCTTAGTCTTTATTTTGTGTGTGTGTGCAGCATGAAGCGCAAGATGAAGTTTATGAGCCAAAAGAATAGTCAGCTCAAAGAAGAGATCAAGAGCAAAGAGGCGGCACTGGTCAGAGAGCATCTAAAAATAATCTTTTATAGTACAAGACCACTTCTAATCCTCTCTACTTTCACCAACATAAACAACAAAAAAATCCCTTACCTATTCCCCTTTTCCACAGCACTAACTTTTCTGTCTTTCTTAATTTTTTACCCTACTCTTGCAAGTCACCCCTGTCTATCTTCTTGACTTGGCACCATCTAGCAATCATTCGTTGTACAATTTCATTAATTTTTTTACCTTTTTAAAATGCTACTTCATTTTATTTATATATTTTATTTTATTTAATTTTTGCAGTGCACTTTAGAGGCCATTATAACAACTGAGCTCTATATATCACTTCATGCTGCTCTTTCAGCTAATCAAATGTGTTTTTCTTCTCCCTTAGGCTGCTTTGTGTTATGGGTAATTTTGATGGTGGGTGTGTGTGTGTGTGTGTGTGTGTGTGTGTGTGTGTGTGTGTGTGTGTGTGTGTGTTGGTTGGTGTACTGGGTAGAATATTTTGGCATTTTATTTCCTCTTTGTATACAAAGAGACACAAAAGAAAAAATTGTTCTTGCATTTTAGGGTAAAAACAGATGTTCTGGTCTGTGATCAGCAATTATGAATGCAGGGACATGTAATGTACAGCGTGGTTTAGTTTGTCAGTTTGAACATTGCTTTTAGTCTCTGTTCATCCGTGGAATTGAATCATGTATTGAAAGGGTAATTTTTATTCATCAGCATGGACTTCATATTTCATAATACTTTCATTATTTGTTTTTATAACTACATCTTCATCAAATAGCATACAGTAGGTTAAGGTTGAAGGCAAGTAACTTGATTTCACCTTGAGAAAGAAAGAGAAAGAGAGAGAGAGAGAGAGAGAGAGAGAGAGAGAGAGAGAGAGAGATATTTAATTATTGTAATAATAGATATTGAAGTAGTTGAGAAAACATACAAAGGAGCAGCCTCTTTTCAGTATAGATGAACATCACAATTGCTTTGTGTAGTGAATATGCATGGGCTGTTCTTTTCAGAATCATTATGATGATTTTTGGTAATTTGTCTCCATGTCTATGGTATTGAGGCATTGTTAGAAGTGGAAGGTGTGTTCAGAGTCTTGACAAAAGTGTCCAGTGAACAAACTCCTGACTTCAGGTGCACCTCAGCATTATTAGTCCTTATTATAACTCTCAGTAATATGTTTCAATACTAGTATTAATCTTGCTTTATACAGACTTAACATACCCCTTTCTAAATGAAACTAGAGCTACAAAAGTCTTGTGGTTTAACAGATAGCATTTCATTCAAGTATAGATATGAATGTCAGTTATCATTATATTTTATGACTGAACATTTTTCTTCCCATTATACCCACTGTAAGTGTGAGCTTGGTGGTGCTTTAAGTCTGAAGGCTAGCACATGCTTTCTGGAAGATTTGTACAGCCAGTACATCTTTTTAGCTTATAATACTTCACATGGTAACTGAACATACACTGTAGAATAACAAAACAATACCAATATCTTCTCTCCTCTGCAAACATGAGTTCATGAGTTGCTGTCATTGACAGGAGAGAGTAATCCCATCTTTCCCATTTTGCTTCTAGGGCTATCTCTATTTTATTTTTGGGATTCAATCTCATAATCCCCACTGTTTGGGTTTTTGTGCTACTCCGCATGCTGGAAACACATTTAACAAAAATTATTTGTGGACAAAAAAAAATCAGCTAGTTCTGTCAGTGATAAGCCAGTGAGATGAGAGAAGTAGGCAGCAGTAGGTGAAGAGGGATGTGACAAATGTGCCAGCGGAGTTTTTAACCAGATTGTTCAACAACATTTTGGACGGGGAGAGGATGCCTGAGGAATGGAGAAGGAACGTGCTGTTACCGGTTTTTAAGAATAAGGTAGATGTGCTAACCTGCAGTAACCACAGGGGAATAAAGTTGATCAGTCACACCAAGAAGTTATGGAAAAGAGTAGTAAAAGCCAAGCTAAGGAACTATAGACAATCAACCGTTCTTCTTCTCACATGTCGCTAATGTAGCTGGTTCCTGTCGATTTCTTCTCTACAACGTCTGAAGGATTTAACCATTTCTGTCCACACAGGCTGCCCATGTGCTTGTTCAGCCTCTTGTCATTTCAAGACTGGACTACTGCAACTCTCTGCTGGCATGTCTTCCTCTGAACGCTATTCATCCACTTCAAATAATCCAAAACGCAGCTGCACGACTTGTGTTCAATCTGCCCAAGTTCTTCCACACCACCCCACTGCTGCGCTCCCTTCACTGGCTTCCAGTAGCTGCATGTATCAGATTCAAAACACTGATGCTTGCCTACAAGGCCAAAAATGGACCAGCACCATCTTATCTCAGAGACCTCATCACACCTCGCAGTGCACCACGCTGTCTGAGATCCTCCAGCACTGCTTGACTGGCACCACCTTCTCTCATAACGAGAGGTAAGTATACTTCAAGGCTCTTCCCTGTTCTGGCACTAAGGTGGTGGAATGAACTTTCCCTAAATGTCCATACAGCGGAGTCCCTAGTTATCTTCAAGCGACGGTTGAAGACCTACCTCTTACAGAAACACTTACATTAACACTGTTATGTCCCAGTAGACGTTCGTTTGTGTTGGTGTTATTCTCTCTCTCTATTGGTTCTCCTTCCTGTTATTCTCTTAAGGTTCCTCTCCGTTTGGACTGCTTTGTTTGTCACGTGACTGCTCTTGTGGCCATGCTGGTGGAAACTGACCGTGTTTGAGTTGGTGTAACAAGGCGATGTTTTAGTGTGGAATTACGGAGTAGTGTTTGTTTGCTGGCTGTGCATTGCGATAATGTTCAGCTTGTCGAATTTTATTGTTATTCCTTCGTTAGAGCAGATAGATTTACAGTGAGGAAAATAAGTATTTGCACACCCTGCTATTTTGCAAGTTCTCCCACTTAGAAATCATGGAGGGGTCTGAAATTGTCATCGTAGGTGCATGTCCACTGTGAGAGACATAATCTAACAAAAAAAAAAATCCAGAAATCACAATGTATGATTTTTTAAACTATTTATTTGTATGATACAGCTGCAAATAAGTATTTGTACACCTGAGAAAGTCAATGTTAATATTTGGTACAGTAGCCCTTGTTTGCAATTACAGAGGTCAAACGTTTCCTGCAGTTTTTCACCAGGTTTGAACACACTGCAGGAGGGATTTTGGCTCACTCCTCCACACAGATCTTCTCTAGATCAGTCAGGTTTCTGGCCTGTCGCTGAGAAACACAGAGTTTGAGCTCCCTCCAAAGATTCTCTATTGGGTTTAGATCTGGAGACTGGCTAGGCCACGCCAGAACCTTGATATGCTTCTTACAGAGCCACTCCTTGGTTATCCTGGCTGTGTGCTTCGGGTCATTGTCATGTTGGAAGACCCAGCCTCAACCCATCTTCAATGCTCTAACTGAGGGAAGGAGGTTGTTCCCCAAAATCTCGCAATACATGGCCCCGGTCATCCTCTACTTAATACAGTGCAGTCGCCCTGTCCCATGTGCAGAAAAACACCCCCAAAGCATGATGCTACCACTCCCATGCTTCACAGTAGGGATGGTTTTCTTGGGATGGTACTCATCATTCTTCTTCCTCCAAACACGTTTAGTGGATTATGACCCAAAAGTTCTATTTTGGTTTCATCTGACCACATGACTTTCTCCCATGACTCCTCTGGATCATCCAAATGGTCATTGGCAAACTTAAGACATGCCTGGACATGTGCTGGTCTAAGCAGGGGAACCTTCCGTGCCATGCATGATTTCAAACCATGACGTTTTAGTGTATTACCAACAGTAACCTTGGAAATGGTGGTCCAGCTCTTTTCAGGTCATTGACTACCCGTGTAGTTCTGGGCTGACCTTCCTTAAGATCATTGAGACCCCACGAGGTGAGATCTTGCATGAAGCCCCAGTCCGAGGGAGATTGACAGTCATGTTTAGCTTCTTCCATTTTCTAATGATTGCTCCAACAGTGGACCTTTTTTCACTAAGCTGCTTGGCAATTTCCCCGTAGGAGGTGTACAATTTTGTCTCTAGTGTCTTTGGACAGCTCTTTGGTTTTTGGCCATGTTAGTAGTTGGATTCTTACTGATTGTATGGGGTGGACAGGTGTCTTTATGCAGCTAACGACCTCAAACAGGTGCATCTAATTTAGGATAATAAATGTAGTGGAGGTGGACATTTTAAAGGCAGACTAACAGGTCATTGAGGGTCAGAATTCTAGCTGATAGACAGGTGTTCAAATACTTATTTGCAGTTGTATCATACAAATAAATAGTTTAAAAAACATATATTGTGATTTCTGGATTTTTTTATTTATTTTAGATTATGTCTCTCACAGTGGACATGCACCTATGATGACAATTTCAGACCCCTCCATGATTTCTAAGTGGGAGAACTTGCAAAATAGCAGGATGTACAAATACTTAAAAGAGACATAAAGAGTAAAATAGTACAGCATTTGGTAGAGTTAAAAATTCTCCCCATGTCAGACATGGCTGAGGGTGAGGATACCGGCCGGGTTATAAGCCGTAGTGACGTTGTTGGGCCTCTCACTGTTGGAGATAAGAATCCCCAGAGTGGCACAGCTGATGCTGGTCCCCAAACCAGTCATCTGTGAGCCGTTCGAACATGTGGTGGTAGACTGTGTTGGGCCGGTTGCCAAAAACAAAATCGGGTAACCAGTATTTGTTAACTATCATGTGTATAGCTACTAGATTTGCGGAGGTGATACCATTAAGAAAAATCACAGCTCCTGTTATTGTTAAGGCCTTAGTGAAGTTCTTTACTATGTTCGGCCTACCAAAAATTTTACAGATTGATCAAGGTATGAATTTTTTATCTAAGCTTTTTAAACAAGTATTGCAGTTTTTGGGGATTACTCATTGTGTTTCTAGTTCGTACCATCCAGAATCCCAAGGTTGTTTAGAACGTTTTCATCAGACATTAAAATCAATGCTACGAAAATATTGTTTGAAGACAGCTAGAGACTTTATTCGCTGTAAGAGAAACCGTACAAGAATCTCCAGCCGAACTGATTTTTGGTCACCAGGTAAGAGGGCCACTCAAAATTCTTAAAGAATAAATGTTGTCAGTTGATTCCAGTCCGAAAACGAATGTTCTGGATTATGTAAGTAATTTTCGTGATCGTTTGCATGCTGCTTGCTTGCTTGCTCGCTGAGCTCGCCACATAAACATGTTAAAAGCTTACTAGGGAGAATGCAGGAGAAAAAGCTTCAGAACAGACTGAAGGACCAGCCGTCTCTTCTATTGCTGTAACCGTGGAGCAGATTTCATCCCCCGATGTGTCCGGTGCTAATGAAAATGGCGTAGGACTGCGTAATGCTGCTCAGCAATGTGCAAGGTTAACAAATTCTGAGATGTTAAGAGATTTAAATTATTTTCTTCATCATATGTCTGTTGACCAGAAAGCAGACATTGTTAAATTAATTTCTTATTTTAACCGTCTGTTTAGTGATGTTCCTAAAATTACAAATGTTTTGCATCATGACATTAAGGTAAACGGTGCCCATCCGATTAAACAGCACGCGTATCGCGTTAATTCAGTAAAGAGATCCATAATGCATCAGGAGGTAAATTATTTACTAGAGACTGGTCTAGCCAAGCACAGTTATAGCCCGGGGAGTTCACCTTGTTTACTCGTTCCTAAGCCAGATGGTATGTTTAGGTTTTGTACGGATTTCCATAAAGTAAACGCAGTAACGATGTCAGACAGTTATCTATTACCCCGGATGGAGGACTGTGTCGATAATATAGGATCTGCCTGTTTTGTGAGTAAACTTGATATGTTAAAGGGCTATTGGCAAGTCCCTTTAACTCCCCAATCATCTGAGGTTTCTGCATTTGTAACCCCTGATAATTTTCTTCAGTATACTGCCATGGCTTTCGGTCTCCGAAACTTTTCAACGGCTTTTCAACGGCTCGTGAACATAGTATTGTCAGGTGTACCAAATTGTAATGCATACCTTGGACGATCTTGTTATTTACTCTGCAGATTGGACATCACACATGAGTTAATTGAGAACAGTGTTCGAGCGTCTTGCAAACACTAATTTACCTCTTAACTTGGCTAAGTGTGAATTTGGCCAAGCTACGGTTACTTATCTTGGCAAAGAGGTGGGTCAGGGAGGGGTGCGACCTGTAGAAGCCAAAGTCACAGCTATTTCAGGATTTCCTGTGCCTACAACTTGTAGGGAGTTGAGATGATTTTTGGGGATGGCTGGCTATTATCAAAACTTTTGTAAGAACTTCTCGATTATTGTCAGCCCTCTCACTGCATTGCTTAGCCCGTCTAAATCTTTTGAATGGTCCGTTGAATGTCAGTATGCGATGGATTGTGTAAAGACTCTTTTATGTAATACCCCTGTTCTTCTGGCTCCGGATTTTTCTTAAGGTTTTAAACTGGAAATTGATGCGAGCGCTGCTGGAGCTGTCGCTGTTCTTCTGCAAGAGGCTATAAATGGTATAGATCACCCTGTTAGCTACTTTTCACGGAAGTTTAATAAACACCAGTTAAATTACTCCACAATTGAAAAGGAAACTCTTGCATTGTTGCTTGCTATACAACCGTTTGAGGTATATATCGGATCCAGTAGTTTACCCATCATTGTATATACTGACCATAACCCTCTTGTTTTTCTATCTCGGATGTATAATCAGAATCAGCGTCTAATGTGGTGGGCTCTAATAGTCCAAAATTATAATTTGGAAATTAGACACAAAAAGGGATCTGAGATTGTTTTCGAAGATGCTCTTTCGAGAGATTAGAGACGTCACCAAACTAGTTGGTTCTTTAAGGGTGGGAGTGTTACGTCCCAGTAGATGTTCGTTTGTGTGGGTGTTATTCTCTCTCTCTATTGGTTCTCCTTCCTGTCATCCTCTTAAATGTTCCTCCCCATTTGGACTGCTGTTGGCTGGGGAAGGAATCATCGTTTGTCACGTGACTGTTCTTGTGGCCAATCCGGTTGGCTGCTGGGGTTTGTTTTGCGCCATGTTGTGGAAAGCATTTATTCTGTTTCTTTTTGGTTTTTCTTTCGACTTGGTTTGTACCAATATTTGTTGAGTTAAAGTTGTTGTCTTGTTTGTTTCGTGTTGATATTCTGATAACAACGATTGCGTTTTCCCCAGGAGTGTTGGGCAGGTATTATGTCACGTGACCTACATCTTGCAACACGTACTGTAGATGGTGTTATGTATAGAGACACTAGCTAGGAGTGTGCGCTGCTTTTGTATTTTGGGTAGTTTAGCGTAGGTAAGCTAGGGTGTGTAGAGGCGCTGAAAACTTGCTTTTTTTTAGTGTTAGGTTAGTGGTTTATACTGAGTTAGTTGGTTTTGTTTTATTGTGTTCTTTTCTTTAGTGCCACTCCCCGCCCCTCTCTCCTGTGGGTTTATGTATGTTTTTGGTTTTGATTAGTTGTGTAAATATTGTATATACTTTGTCATTTCCTTCCTAATTGGTTAATTAAACCTTTTGTATTATATTTGGTTTACGTGTCTTTTTCCCCTGCCTATCCACAGAACGATCACAGTATGAATGTTACAGCTTCAAACCCCAGACTAACAAAAAGAAGTCGTAACAAGCACTTTCCAAGTTTGCTTCGTAGAATTCAATAGTTATACTTATTTTAAGTTTGTAATCTGGTGTACCAGTGTAGATTTATTCATTGCTAGAGACTCAAAGCTTTTGTACATCACTCTGGACAAGGCATCTGCTAAATGCTGTAAATGTAAATTGGGAGCAGGTTGAGAAGAGCCTGGAGAGGTGAAGGTACATGCTGGAGGGGAATGATTTCACATGTGTGTAAATGAGAGGGAGGGCAGTGGAGTAGTGCAGTTGCAGGGAGAAGAGGTGGTAACGGTGGAGCCTGTGGTAGGAGGCCTGTAGCAAGGACTATTAAACATCACAGACTATAGAACGGTGGGCCTGGTCTCCAACAACGACGAGACAGCCTACCTACAGGAGGTTAAAAACCTGGAGAGATCGTGCCAGGAAAACAACCTTCTTCTGAACGTCAGTAAGACCAGGGAGTTTATAGTGGACTTCAGCACAAAGCAGGAGCAGTTATACCAACCGCTAAACATCAACGGGACCCCAGTGGAGAGAGTGGACAGTTTCCGGTACCTAGGTGTTCACATCACACAGGACCTGTTTTGGTTCTGTCACATCAACACCCTGGTGAAGAAGGCCCGGCAGTGTCTGTACTATCTGAGACGCTTAAGGAACTTTAAACTTCCCTTTCAGGTGTTAAAGACTTTCTACACCTGCACCATTGAGAGCATCCTGATTAGTAGCATTTACATTTACACTTGCGGCATTTAGCAGATGCCCCTGTCCAGAGCAACGTACAAAAGTGCTTTAAGTCTCTAGCAATAAATAAATCTACACTGGTATGTTAGATTACAAACTTAATATAAATTTAACTCATGAATTCTACATAGCAAACTTGGAAAGTGCTAATTTAAGCGTTTCAGGAAGACGTAGGTCTTCAACTGTCACTTGAAGATAGCCAGGGACAAGAGAGCCTGAACAAGCGCCTGTGTGGACAGAAATGGTCAAATCCTGCGGATGGTGTAGAGAAGAAATCGACAGGAACGAGCCACATTAGCAACATGTGAGAAGATGGTCAGTTGATTGTCCAAAGTTACCCCAAGGTTATGAGCAGTAGCTGAAGGGAGAGTCATGAAGAGTTATTCTGAGATCTTAAACTGGAGATTAATCACCTAGCATGACCAGCAGTTCTGTTTTGCTGGGGTTGCCTTCCTGGGGTAGCATCACTTCCTGGTTTGGGAACAGCATCATGCAGGGCAGGGGAGCCCTCCAGCGGGTGGTGCGGTCAGCTGAATGTACCATCCACACTTAGCTCCCTAACCTGCAGAACATCTACAGCACGAGGTGCCGGACCAGAGCCAGGAAGATTGTAAAGGACCTCAGCCATCCAAACAATGGACTCTTTTCTTTTGTGTTAAGGAAAGCGCTTCCGCTCTTTGATAGCAGACACAGAGAGAATGAGGAGATGCTTCTTCCCACAGGCCATTCGAAGTTTAAACCAGGGAACACCAGGATCTACTACTAGACCTCTTTCTCCAACTTTACACTTTTTCTGCACAACTTTTTTGCACTATGACAGTTTAATCTCTGGACTGTCACTTTAACTCTGGACTTGCACAGCACAGTGCCTTTTATACCACACCATACTGCACACAGTCACATTAAGGACAATCACATCAATCACCTTAAATTTTACTGTTTTACTGTCATACACATCCTTGTATATACACAATTATTATTATCATCATTTATTATTATTTTTTTTCACATATATCTTCATATATTTTATATAGTTTATACATTTTATTTATCTACCTTCTTTTTTTTTCTTGATTTATTTTCTGGATTTATTATTGTGGAGTGGGTGGAGAGGAGTAGCAGAAGTGATTTGTGATAGAAGGGTATTTGCAAGAGTGCAAGTTTATAGGACTGTGGTGAGACCTGCCATGTTATATGGTTTAGAGACTGTGGCATTGACAAAAAGACAGGAGCTGGAGCTGGCGGTGGCAGACCTGAGGATGTTGAGATTTTCATTGGGAGTGATGACGATGGACAGGATTAGAAATTAGGCTATTAGAGGTTGTGTTTTAAAACCTGCATTGTAAATACTCTCACGTAGCTTATTTCTATTACAAATAAACCATATATTTATTATGTTGAGTTGACAGAATAAGAATTATAAATAAAGTTTGGTTGCTGTTATTGGCATAGCCACAAAACTAAAGGATAATGTCTCAGGACATAATAAGGACTTTTGTAACATTAGTCAAAATTGTCAAGACTGTTAAAGACACAGACATACTTGTAGTCTACTCCCATCTTAAAATCTGAGTGTCCTTAAAAACAATCTAAGACTTAAGTATCACTTGATTCATTATTTTGATTCAGATGGGCATTTCAGTGTTGACACATCTAATGCATTTTCCCCATTCTTACGGTTTCTTTTCAGTGGTGTTGTGTCATGCTGTGGTCATTTGCACGTCTTCGGCAAACGAATTGCAATGCAACAGAGCACGCTAAGAAAAATGGCCACACTGAGTCCATCATCTAGGATGAGGCTTTAGCTTTTGTGTAATGCACCACAATTGAAAAGAGAACATCTGGTGAATTAAACATTACTTTATATATATATATATATATATATATATATATATATATATATATATATATATATATATATAAGTACACGTGTGTGTACTTAGGGTGCACTTACTTTTGTTGGCAGCTATTTTTGACAATAATGACTGTATGTTGGAGTTCTTTTCAGAGAACAGTTAATCTATACTGCTATACAAGCTGCACATTGACTACTCTAAAATATATCCATGTTTAATTTCTATAGTATTGTCCATTGAGAAGGTATACTATGGTGGCCGAGAAATGCAAAACACATTAACAAATCCGAAAACAAAAAAACAAATGTGAAAACAAATTAACAAATTTAAAAACGATTTAACAAATTCAAAAACAAATTATCAAATCCAAAAACAAATTAACAAATGCGAAAACAAGTAAACAAATTCAAAAACAAATGAAAAAATCCAAAAACAACAACAAAAAAAAACTGTTGTACTTCCTGTATATTTTGAATGACAGGTGTCTCGTCCAATGATTTGAAAGTTTCCATTCACAAACTATACCTACTTTTTCAGATTTGTTAATGTGTTTCGTGCAACTATTCAGACAAACCGGAAAAGGAAGGTATAGTTTGTAAACGGAAACTTACAGATCATTGGACAAGACACCTGTCATTCAAGATATACAAGTAAATGACAGGTGTTTTGTCCAATGATCGGTAAGTTTCCATTGACAAACTATACCTACCTTTTTCGGTTTGTCTGACTTGTCATTGTGTTTTTGGATTTTTTAATGTGTTATTTGATTTGTTATTTTGTTTTCAGATTTGTTAATTTGTTTTCTGATTTGTTAATGTGTTTTCGGATTTGTTCATTTGTTTTTGCATTTGTTGTTTTTTTTTTTTAACTGATGTTAAATGGCAAATTTTCCCCCCTTGTGCTCGAGATATCAGGGTTCGGCGTCATAAAAAAGTCGACATAACTGATAAAAAAATGCTAAGACAAAGCGAGAATTTGACAGTTCCACCTCAAAAACGTCGACTTAATAGGGTTGTCGAGTTAACCGAGGTCGAGATAAGTGGGTTCCACTGTATATATATATATATATATATATATATATATATATATATATATATATATATATATATATATATATATATACAGTACAGACCAAATGTTTGGACACACCTTCTCATTTAAAGAGTTTTCTTTATTTTCATGACTATGAAAATTGTAGAGTCACACTGAAGGCATCAAGGGCTATTTGACCAAGAAGGAGAGTGATGGGGTGCTGCGCCAGATGACCTGGCCTCCACAGTCACCGGACCTGAACCCAATCGAGATGGTTTAGGGGTGAGCTGGACCGCAGAGTGAAGGAAACAGGGCCAACAAGTGCCAAGCATCTCTTGGGGAACTCCTTCAAGACTGTTGGAAGACCATTTCAGGTGACTACCTCTTGAAGCTCATCAAGAGAATGCCAAGAGTGTGCAAAGCAGTAATCAAAGCAAAAGGTGGCTACTTTGAAGAACCTAGAATATGACATTTTTCAGTTGTTTCACACTTTTTTGTTATGTTTATATATATATAGATAGATAGATAGAACATCTGGTTTGCTGCAACGACGTGTCGGCGTAAACGATTACGTTGACTACGAAAATACATCGGCATGCGTGAAATGCGTCGCCGCATCACACTGTTTACATTCATCTCGTGTAATGGCAGCTTCTGCTCCTGGGAATGGAGAAAGTTAATGTCTATCACAAAAAGCTAGACCACGATTACCAAAAGTATGGGAATACTTTAAACAGAGGCTAAATAAAATGGTCCTTTGTTCCCTGACCAAAAAACCAAAATGGCATACCACGGCAGCACAACTGCGATGCACAAGCAACTAATAAGAAAACATCCTGGTGCTCTCCGACCTCAAAAGGACAGCCATCTTTGTAAGTATTTATTATTACAATTAGTTTTGTGAGTAATTGTTGTGTTCTTACCTGCTGTGTTTTGGTCAAGAATGAATTAATATTTGCTAGGTAAAATGGTAATGTTAATCGCTAATGGTACAAACTGTAAACATATACTATATAGGTTACTTTGACGACTTTAACTTCTAATTTACATTTACTGGTTGTTGGAAGTTGTTTATGCACACAGACTTAAAATTAACTACTAGATTTACATTAACAGTTCGCTGTAATCTAGTAGTGTACGTGAACATATAAATAGGCTACTAGTGCATTTTTGTTTACTTTTTGCAAAAGCCAATTAAATAAAACAATAATAATTATAATACCAAATTCTCTCATTAGTTAAAAAGAGTTTAAAATGCTTTCTGTACTTCATAATAAAATGACAAATTTACTACACTTTCTGTAATACAATTAATATTGTAATAAATATAATCATATTAAACATTGTAATCAATCACATTCAGTTAAAAAATATGCAGATTTACTACCCTCTTTGAAATACAGTACAGTTTATATATTGTTAGCATTCATAGATTTCATGTTTAAATTGGTTCCTAATGTTAATTATTGTGTTTGTTTTTTCTCAGGAAGAGGTAAAGCTGTGTACAAGATTTCTTTCATAAAAAGGATGTCACTGTTTGCACACCCCAAATGGCCTTACACTTCATGAATTTTTGCACAATGTTCAGCAGTGCTTTAGTTGAATTTATATGGCATTTTGAATGCTTTTGATGTTATATGGCATTATTCGTGCCTGATGCTAAAGTGTTGTTTACATTTTATTTTTGGCACTTTATTTTTGTATACTGTAAATCTTCAACCACATTGAAGTATTTTTTGGATAAAATGTAATACAATTTACAATATTATATTATAAGTTGTACTTACCATTTTTTGTAAAGTTATCCAAAGAATTAACATTAATCAATTAATTATTTAATTAATTAATTAATAAATTAACAATAATAAGATAATCAAAAAAGAACACTAGATTAAGCAATAAAAAGAAAAAATTGTTAGAGTAGTCGACTAATCGAAAAAATAATCGCTAAATTAGTCAACAGAAAAAATAATCGCTAGTTGCAGCTCTAATATATATATGGATGCTCTTCCTAACGCAACCCTCCCCAATTTATCCGGGCTTGGGACTGGCACTGAATGTGGCTGGGGTTGGTTCCCTGACTGGGGATCAAACCCGGGCCGCAGCGGTGAGAGCGCCGCATCCTAACCACTAGACCACCAGGGAACTTTTTTAACTTTTTAAAATAAGTTTAAAATAAGCTTTTTTTTTTTTACTTAAAAAATATTTACTTTTACGTAAGTACACATTTTTGTTACCAGCTATAATTGCTGTATATAGCTGCACATTGACTACTCTAAAATAATATATACAATTTTCAATTAAATAGTATTGTCCCTTTAGAAGATATACTAAAATGGTTACTGAAATTTTATTATAATAATATTTACAAATATTCCATATTTCAATGCCATGCAACTGTGTCTAGACAGCAGCTAATTTTACCATAAAACCAGACAATGACATGAAGCATATGCTATAGTTGCTCTGGATAAGGGCATCTGCCAAATACCATAAATGTAAATGTTATATATCATGGAATAGTCTGCCCAGACACTAGACCTAAATACTTCTAAACTGCTCTGAGATAAACTGGATCACAAGGTCAGAATAAAATATCCAACTAGCCTAAAATCCCTTAGACATGTGGGGAGTTTGTTTTAGTTATAGACAAAATGATAACTATTGAAAAGGTTTTTTAAACACTGGGGAAGTTTATCAAGATTATGCTTCGAGTATCTCAAAAGGAGTATTGCGTCTCTCTCTCTCTCTCTCTCTCTCTCTCTCTTTATGTATATACAGTATGTGTGCATACAGTGCCCTCCACAATTATTGGCACCCCTGTTTAAGATGTGGTCGTGGACTTCAAAAAATTCTCCTTTTTTTTAAAACAACATAGAACCCAAATGCAAAAAAAGAGAAAAATCCAACCTTTTATTTAAGTACATTACTTTGGTGGTAAAAAAAATCACACATTTAGAAAAAAAAAAAAAACTTGAAATCATGTGTGCCACAATTATTGGCACCCCTGATGTTAATACTTTGTACAACCTCCTTTTGCCAACAAGACAGCACTTAATCTCCTCCTATAACATTTCACAAGATTGGAGAACACAGAGAGAGGATTTTGACCATTCTTCTTTGCACAATCTTTCTAGATCATCCAGTGTCCTGGGTCCTCTCTTATGCACTCTTCTCTTTAGCTCGCCCCACAGGTTTTCGATTGGGTTGAGGTCTGGGGACTGAGATGGCCATGGGAGGACCTTGAGTTTGTGACTGCTGAACCACTTTTGTGTAGATTTTGCCACATGTTTTGGATCATTATCCTGCTGAAAGACCCAATGACGACCCATCTTCAGCTTTCTGGCAGAGGCCATCAGGTTTTTATTTAAAATATCCTGGTACTTCAAAGCGTTCATAATGCCATGCACCCTAACAAGGTTCCCAGGGCCTTTGGAAGAGAAACAGGCCCACAGCATCACAGATCCTCCACCATACTTCACGGTGGGCATGAGGTGCTTTTCGGCATACTCATCTTTTGTTTTACGCCAGACCCACTTAGAGTGTTTGTTGCCAAAAAGCTCAATCTTAGTCTCATCTGACCAAAGCACACGATCCCAGTTGAAGTCCCAGTACCGCTTAGCAAACTCCAGACGTTTACGTTTGTGAGTGTTAGTAAGAAAAGGCTTTTTCCTTGCATGCCTCCCAAACAGCTTGTTGGCATGTAGAGAGCGTCTGATGGTTGTTTTGGAGACTCTGTGACCCCAAGATGCCACTCTTTGATGCAATTCTGTGACGGTGAGCTTGGGAAATTTTTACTTCTCTTACCATCCTCCTCACTGTGCGTTGTGGCAAGATAAACTTGGGACCTCTTCCAGCCTTGTTTGTCACTGTTCCAGTTGTTTTAAACTTCTTAATGATTCCTCTGACTGTAGATACCGGCAAGTTAAGGCGAGTGGCTATTTTCTTGTAGCCATTGCCTGACTTATGAAGGTCGACACACATCTGCCTTACTTGAATGGTGTGTTCTCTTGTCTTTGCCATGTTGACAAATGGGTAAGAGAATTAGGCCTCTGTGTCACGTCATATTTATACCCCAGGAAACAGGAAATCATGAATTACTAATTAAAAGTCCCTAGATACCCTGACCAACCTTAGCAACTACAGAAAAATATATATATAAAAAAAAAAACAATTAAATTTTTCAGAGGAATTGTTAGGGGTGCCAATAATTG
This sequence comes from Silurus meridionalis, assembly GCF_014805685.1. Taxonomy (NCBI): domain Eukaryota; kingdom Metazoa; phylum Chordata; class Actinopteri; order Siluriformes; family Siluridae; genus Silurus; species Silurus meridionalis. The sequence continues at coordinate 11,249,701 of NC_060907.1, forward strand.
TGGGACACATGATTTCAATTTTTTTTTTTTTTCTAAATGTATGATTTTTTTTACCACCAAAGTTATGTACTTAAATAAAAGGTTGGATTTTTCTCTTTTTTTGCATTTGGGTTCTATGTTGTTTTAAAAAAAAGGAGAATTTTTTGAAGTCCACGACCACATCTTAAACAGGGGTGCCAATAATTGTGGAGGGCACTGAATATTCATTACTGGCAAACAATTGCCGCTTTGCGAGTGTTATTGGCTTAGTAATTTTTAGTTATTTATTTTTACTTAGTAGGTTATTTTAACCTTAAAATAAAACCTTAAAATAGAACCTTTTTCTGCTATAAAGGCTTTTTTCGTTTGGTTTTTGCTTAATGCTGCAGGCTCTTCATTCACTCATGATTGTAATTGGATAGATCAGAGTTCTGAGATTGCTTTGATAATTGAATCATAAGTTCCGCTGCAATCTAAAAAATATTATCAGCAGCATCTTCCCATTATGGATGGGCACCAGTGTCATTAGCCCCCATATATCCCCCTGGCCTCCACATGCAAAAAAATAAATAATAAACAAACAAAAAAACTATTTGGAATAAACAAGACAGCAGACCTCAGCAAGACATAAAAATTTAACCACAGCATTGATTGCTTGACATGTGGTGCACAATAAAATTGGCTGGACTAATTACTGCAGCACATCATTACGACTACACACTCCATAACCGTATAAAGGCGGAACGGCTTGTTATGCCAATCACGACATGCAAAATGTTCTTGACAAGAATAGAGAAAATGCTCCAGGCAGAGTAGGAAAGCAGGCAGTAAGGGCAATGACAAATAAAGATTTTGTAGAATACAGCAGATTAATAGCATAAATGCTACAATTCCTCTTTTGTCAGTTAGTCAGTCTTTCCCTCTGTTTCTCTATCTTAACCATTACACTCATTTCTTTTTACATAGTCAGATACACTTTTGCTATCATCAGCAGTTTTTTTCACTTTCTGCCTGTTTTTTTTTTACTGTTTCTTTGAGCAGTCTCTTTTTTTGATACAATTTTCACTTAGAAACTAACAGTTTCTATAATAACAACTTGTTCAGAGGGAATTGTAAGGTGGGTGCACCACATAATCTCATCTTAGATGGCTAACTTGTGGCCATACTTGTGCTTTGAAACAAAATGGCTGTGGCTTTCACTTAATTATTATAATAACCTTAATTTGTATTAAGGGGCCCATTTGTGACAAGAAATCTTTCCCCACACCATTACACCACCACCACCACCATGCTGTTTATGTCCCAAATTCTGACCAAAAGGCTGAATTTCATCAGACCAGCCAGCATTTAAATCTAGTCTGTGCTTACTTTAGCTACAAATACCTGTTCTTAGCTGACAGGAGAAGAAGCTAGTGAGAGTTGACATGCATCTGTGTTGTGTGTCCTCAATTATTTTCTAAGTATTATGGTTAGGTTGTTAGAGAGTGGTTATTCAGGTTCCCATAACCTTTAGGTTCTCTCCAACCAGTTTTCTGCACCATTCTGTGTAAATTCTAGAGATAGTTGTAAGGGAAACTCCCTGTAAATTAGTAGTTCTTAAAATACTCCAACCAACCCCCTCAGTTGTAAAAAAATAGACATCCCAAAATCAATTAATTCATTGGATAAATGGCTGATGAGATCATTTTATGAATGTGCAGGTATAGAGGTGCTCCTAGTAAAGTGGCCAGTCATAATGTTATTTGTTATTTGGACAAGACCACATTACCCATCAATGCCATATAATGCTTGTGTGGAAGGCTTGATAATAGCATATCTTTATTGTCATTAGTGTTAGCATATGTTTGTACTTTACATTTGAAGCCATTGCCCATTTTTTTTTAAAATATAAGCTTTTAGCAGTTGGAGGCCTTTCATTACATTTTAATGCATCCCTCCATTTTTTACATTTATAAACTTGTAAAAAAAAACAGTGCTATCTGCCTTGCTGAGGAGATTCATTATTCAGCAAAAGCTCTCTAGCCATCTAAATCTCGTTTCTATGAGAAGGCACTAAGTACGGAGATGTCATTTAGCCATTTGCTCATCAAATTGTAATCCATCAAATTTTGTGCTATTATGAGGAGCTGAGGAGAACACCCACTCTGGAACTTTGCAAGCTGAAAATAGTTCAGGAATATAAATCATTAGCAATGTCCTTGCTTTAAATTCAAAACAAACTAGAGATCCTCAACTCCAAATCGGTACCAAATCAACACCAGCTTCAGCTCATCAGCTACTTATTAAGCCTTAGATGAGTTGGGTGTTTTGGTGGCTGGAAAAAAACAAATCTGTACAGGAATAAATGACTTATTTTGAATTTTTGTTGGCTTCAACAGAGTGGGTTTCTTTCATATCAATGTTAAGTGATAATATTACTCAACAGTGGTGTGGCATGTGGACTTAGGGAAAGAAATTAACCTGAAGTAAACAAATAGCATTAATTTATCAATATCTAATGTACAGTTCTTGCTTTTAGAAAATTGCGGCACTAACACAAGGTGATTTGCTTCTTTGCAACTCTTGTTCCATTAATTTGTTTTGCTGCAGTCTGCCAGCCACCCCTCAGTATTTAGTGATTGTCAGGGGTATTACACTTCTGACAGAAAGTCAATAGCAGTCTTTAGTGAATGGTGACAAATCCGGGTTAATTTATGTTAGATCAAAAGTCCTGTCATATCCCTCTACCCATGGAATCTTTTGTAATTGCCTGTGTTTCCTTTATGCATCAGCTAGATGTGACTATTCTAATAATTTGCTTGTTTAAAAAAAATGCATTGGCATGGTCAGGTGTGGAAAAATGGCAGTGTGGAAGATCATGTCTCTGTCAGTGAATAAATTGTAGATCTGGGGTTGTTCCAAAGATCATATATGTCTGGCTTAAAATATTTTATAGAAACAATAGCTAACTATGTTGAACCTATGAGCTTCAACATAGTCATTGTATAATCAACATAGTCAACATGAAGCTTTTGTTGTTTTGCCTCAGTAATGCTACCTTGTATAGCTCTAACAAAAAGATTGTTTTTATATTTGTATATAATTTATGATTAGTAAGTAGCAGGTACCTATGTTTAATTGTAAAACAACAGTCACAGTCAGCTAGTTAATGGGCGTATGACATTCATATACTATTTTACAGCTATAGTTTAGACATTTGCTGTAATGTGAATTATAAACTATTAGGCTAAGCCCTACAGGAACACAACAAAACAGTATACAACAACAAATAGCTCAGTTTCTACCATTCTATTGAACATACTATATATACAGTAAAATTGTTGCTTGCTTGATTTTTCCCATAGTTAGAATATTCCCAATGTTTTTACTTTGGAATTTTCTAATGATTTTGCTTCAAAGATGATACTTCAAATATAAAATATCTCAATGATAGTACCAAATATTATATTAACATGGTTTTAAAGGTTAAACCAATGTTTCCTTTAAGATTGCATCAAAAGTTGTACCACTGTGGCCTCAAAGATAGTGTTGGGTATAGGCAAGGATTGAATTCAAGTTTGTTGATGTAAATGAAAAACAGATAAATTCAAAGTGGGAAGAATACAATATGCAAAGGCTTGAAAAATCTAACAAACACGATCAAACACACTAAAGGTTTAAGCACATAAATAGTGCTTGATTAGAAGCAATACCATGTAATAAACTGGCATTTGCACCATGCATTTATAGTTAGCAGTAATTGAGAACAAGTGTGTAAAATTTTCAAGTACAAGGTAACAGGTTATTTGACCAATGAATATTTAATCTGGAAGTTTTCATACCAACTTTTTCCCATACTGATATCTATAGGAGCAGGTATCTGAGAGAAAATAATAATGCAATTAGGTAAACTTGTGAGCAAACAATTACTGAAAGAATGAAATACATTAAAGGTGTTTATTTGTGAATAGAAGTCCAAAAATAGTTTTTCTTATCTTTAGCTCATAGGTGTCTTAATCACTGTTGCCTCAGACTCCTGGTCTTCAGAATGGGATCTGATGTGGTTGTCTATTGTTGAAGCATATAAGCCTCAGGGTTTAAAGTCTTGTGCATTCTGGGATGCTTTTAGAGTTATAGTAGAGTTCTGTTAACATAAATCACTTTGGCCAGTTGTTTTTGACCTCTCTCATACACAAGGCATTTTTTAACCACAGAATTGTCCTTGCTCATGTTTTTTCTGTGAACACTTGAAAGCCTGTTATACATGAAATGTTATCGTCACTTTAAACATTGTTTGGCCATAATGCACAGCATATTAGCGGAAACACCTCATAATAACTGTCAAGCAAAGTGGTGGAAAGGTGATGATTTGGACTTGTGTTCTGCCACAGTCATTAAGTTGACCATAAGATTCTCTGTATCTGTCTGACAGCTTAAAGCTTGACAAATCTACAACAGACTGCCTAAAAAAAAAAACAGAAGTGTAGTGAGGTCCTTTATGGGGCCTTTTATCTTAAAATGTACCTTTTTTTAAAAGCATAAAAAAAGCGTAGCCCCTTTAAGAGGTAGGCCCCAGTGAGTGCATTGCCCCTTTAAGAGGAAGTGTCCCGATTAGCGTGAGCGAATGAACAAACGCTTCGGATTCCGTACTCTTATAAAGTGTCTGAGCAGCTGTGAGGAATGGTTGCTGCTTGATTGTCTGTTTGTTTCATCGTCAGATTTCTTCTCTAATAAGGCTGCGTTTATCCTTCATGTGCAAGTGTTGTGCATTTAATAAGAGGAACTGCATTTGGTCACTGCTGTCCTTCTTTACCCTTTATTTTTGTGTTTTGTGATTTAATGTTTGTTTAGTTTTCTTTATTTAAGGCACCCATCACGTTGTATGGATGCTGTGTTTAGCTGATTGTTAAAAAGACTATAGGGGGATTGTTTGCAGATATTTTACTGTATGATAACCAACTGATTTTGTGTATCTGTTCCTTTCCAGTGGATCATCTGGGAGCACTGGTTGGATTGTGGGTGTTGGCCCTTTGATGGTGGAATCTGTGCTACGGTTTACACTGCATGCTGTGTGAATTTTATGAATTTACGGTGTGTGGCACTTTGCGTGTGTGTGTGTGGGTGTGCGCATGCGTGTGTGTTGATGTGTTTTTTCTTTACAGGCACCATTTTGGGTGAACCTTTTGGGGTTAAAGTGGGCCTGCACCCGTGGCCTGTCAGTCTTCCTTTGTATCCACTGGAATGTTTGGTGTTAATTGGTAATTGTAACAGTTGGTATCCTTTTAATATGATTCATGTTGCAGTTTTAAATAAAATAAGGTACCAATAATAACGGTTTATATTTTAACTGATTCTGGATGTGTTGAGGAGGTTAATAAAATTCAACACTAAAATAAGAAATCTGTCTCTGTTCATTTTTATTTGGTACACACTGAACCTGTTTAATTTAAATTAGTATTTCCCATGGGTAGATCCCAGGGTGCCGTAGTCGAGTAACAAGTACATATTGGGGTCTTTTGGGCCCCTCACGATACAGAAGCAAGATGCTGCAATGGCTTAGTCAGAATTCAGACTTCAACTTGAATAAAATGCTGTAGCAGGACCTTAAGAGAGCTGTGTATAAACCATTGCCAAAAACCTCTAAAGACTGAAGCAAAACTGTAGAGAAGACTGAGCCAAAATTCCTTCATAATTATTTGAGAGACATATAGTCATACATACGCTCTGAAATAATGTGTGTAATCAGTCAGAAATTGGACGCTGGCTGTCACCGGCAGGGTGATGCCATGACCTGGAAGTATAAAACACATATGGAGTGAGACAGCACCAGCTTCTGTTTGTTCATGAAGTGCTCTGTGTGTTGTGTTGTCAGATTGTTTGTCAAAAAAAGAAAAGAAAAAGAACAAAAAAAAAATTAATAAAATGAAAGCAAGCAAAAAAGTGAAGCACACTTCCTGGCTGTGCGCTCCTCCCTGCCCCCACTATGTTACAGGGGGGGAATACACACAGCTTGTGTGTTGCTTGCTTGCGCTCACTCCGGTCCTGCTGGGCACTCTTCGAGGAGGGTGCCCTAGCTCCTTGCGGGTCTGGCCCTACTCTCGCTGTGGCAGAGCGCCGTGACAGCTCCTGGAGTTCGCAGCTGGACCCTGCAGAGGGTTTCGAGATGGGCTTGTTCCTATCTCCAACCTCAACCTGCTCGGTCCAGCATTCGTTTACAGGCTTCAGAAGTGACACTGAGGTGTCCAGGTCATGACTTAAGCTTTTTTCAGCCCGCCCCTTCACCCCCAGTAAGAACATGGTTAGCATCAGCTTGAAGAGATGCTTGCCACCTATCTCTCTCAGGGAATTGCCTTCCTTTCTTAATTACCCACGAAGCCCCTACACAATACATCAGCGATCGAGGGTAAAGCCTATGCTTTGGCAGGTCAAGCCGCTGCATTCCTGTCTATGGCTGGCCTGGTGTCCACAGAAAGGCACCTGGGGCTCAATCTGTCAGAGATGTCTGATAGAGACAGGGCCGTACTGCTTGACCTTTTTTGGCCTCTTCGGTGACACAGTAAGCTTGATGTTTAAAGGTTTCAGGTGAATAAGAAACAGTCAGTGGCGTTTCAGCGGTACCTCCCATGCCGCTCACATGGGGCTGCTTGGCGAACGCAGCATCGCGACTCTCTCTCCCACCATGAGGGATCCTGCGTGGCTCTCGTCGTCGAAGCCTCGTGAGGTAAAAGATCTGAGAACGGTCATTTTCAACAGGGAGGCTTTGACAAAAAAAGTCCTGACATGGGACTTTCTGGGGATCTGGCCATGAAGGGCCACGCCACTCCACTCTATCCGGTGTCCGCCCTGTCCTGGACAGAGGGTTGCGTCCTATCTTAGATCTACTTCAGCTAAACCGCTCTCTTATGAGACTCAGGTTCAAGATGCAGACAAATCAGATCCAAGGTACATCCTACCTTCTCACAGGAAGTTTCTGAGGTTTGCTTTTGGGGCCAAAGCTTACCAATACTGGGTTCTTCAATTTGGCCTTGCCCTTTCACCCCGTACCTTCACAAAATGTGTGGATGTGGCTCTGGTTCCCCTGAGGTCTCAGGGCATCTGCATCCTCAACTTCATAGACGATTGGTTGATCCTAGCTAAATCAGAGCAGTTAGCCGTCCGGCTTCGAGATCTCGGTATCGCTCACATGAAGGCGTTGGGGTTTTGGCTGAATGCCAGGAAGATTGTGCTTTCTACATTATAGAGAACCACCTATCTCTGTGTCATATGGGATTCGACTACTTTGCGTGTGCAGCTTTCCCCTGCCTGCATTATGGCCATCCTTATGGCTGTCAGGAAGTTCAAAGAAGGGAAGCCAGCATCCAGTGTATTTTCACTTGGCCAGTGTAATTTCACTTGGCCTGCATAAGACTCCTTCAGTGGTGTCTCAGGACCTGTGGGTTCTCATGGAGGGGCAACCCCCTTTGCACCATCAAGGTCACACGGCGATGCCTACGTGCCTGAGATGTTTGGAGGGATCCTCGGTTCCTATCTCAATGCCCTGTGCTGGAAGTCCCTGGTCATCGCTTAACGCTAACGGCGGATGCGTCCCTCACGTGGTGGGGTGCGATCATGAGTGGTCGCTCTGCCCATGGTCTGTGGGAGGGGCCCTATCTAAGTTGGCACATCAACTGCCTAGAGATGCTAGCCGTGCTTCGAGCACTGAAGCATTTCCATTCACACCTCAGAGATCACCATGTGTTGGTCCGAACGGACAATACTGTGGCAATACTGTGGACAATAGGGTTTGTTGAACGAGGCAGCAGACACCCTGTCGAGGCTCCCTGATTCCTCCAGCCCTGCCCGGTGCCATATTTCACTCCTGTCCGGAGTTGTGGAGGCTGTGGCCCTTGAGGGGCCACATTCTCCCCTCCAGAGCTCCCTCCATGAGGAGGTCGTCTGCCACCAGGTGGCGTCTGTTCTGCTTGTGGTAGTGCCACTCCTGGCCCCTCAGTCCTACTCTAGCTGTGTTTGACAGATACACACTAAGCAGTGACTGATCAGTCTGGCATTATTGGACATTCTTTCCCAAAACGTTTTGACACAGCTTGAGTTCCTGAAAGGGAACGTCTCTAGGTTACGTATGTAACCCTGGTTCCCTGAGAGAATGAGACGCTGCATCTTTAGATTAAATTAGATTAGATCAGATTAGATTTTAACTTTATTGTCATTGTGCAAGGTACATGTACAGAACCAAGAAATGCAGTTCTATCCTCTATGCCACACCTCTGGCATTCCTGCAGTGCTTCCTTCTTTCTTACAGATGCTAGTGCTGCCTCGCTTCATATGCGTTTTAAACTTCCTGGTCGTGACGTCACCCTGCCGGTGACGGCCAGCGTCCAGTTTTTGACTGATTACACACATATTTTACAGCGTGAACACCGGCGCGTTTCCAAAGAGTTTCGACGCAGGATCTCGTTCCCTCGGGGGGAACTAGGGTTACATACATAGCCTAGAGACGTTCTACAAGCTATTAAATAATAAAGTGTACTTAGTTTTCCGAAACGAAGTAACCATATGTGGCTGATCATGCCCTGATAATATAAATAACATCATTTAAAAAGGGTTCACTTTTATTTTCACATGACTGTATATATAGTATTTTCTTCTATCCTTACTTTTGTAAACTTTCTTTGCCCTCTCAGTGTCCATGCTCACCAAAAGCCTCAAAGCAGCCTCGGGCCAAGTCTTCCCTACGGCACTGTCTTGTTAGCCTCCAATTAAAGCACTTTATAAGAATGCATAATCATTCTTATGAATAGACTTCATTTTCCAATCATCAGGGAAAACAGAGTTG